>NC_134487.1:242432225-242727225 GCF_040206685.1 Ascaphus truei | reverse complement strand
GGACACAGGCAGGCAGGAGAGAGGCAGAGTCAGGACACAGGACTCACAGAACACAAGCAGGAAAGAGACAGGCAGGACACATACAGGACACACAGGACAGCACAGGACACAGGCAGGCAGGAGACAAAGGACACAGGTAGGCAGGTGACACAGGACACAGACAGGCAGGACACACAGGACACAGGCAGGCAGGAGACACAGGCAGGCAGGTCACACAGGACACAGGCAGCCAGGACACAGACGGGCAGACTTTTCCTCTGCTCTTTGGCCCCACCCTAGGCTCCTGCCAACTCCTCCTGATTGGCTGCATTACACATCAGCAGCCAATCAGGATGGAGAAAGCTGCCCAGACCCCAAGCAGCAGCAGCCCTGCTCTCTCCCTTCTCGGGGGAAATCCCACGATTTTAGAGACTTAATACCGGACACCTGGCATTCTTAGGGACAGAATTAAGCACCGGTTCGGCAAACTTGGGAAATTCTAGGTACAGGTTTGCACGAACCGGTGTGAACCAACTGAATCCCACCACTGGTAGTTGATGGTGCTGCAGTACTGGTTATACAAGACACGTGCACGTGCACCAGTTTCAGCCGCGATCTATGGTCTACCTCTGCTTGTCCAGAGAAGAGCAGATCGCGATGGGGGGGGGGGGGGAGGGAAAGGGGGAGGATGGGGCGGGGTGCATGGTGGGGGCGCAGCCATTAAGTCACATGACTGGTTCGCTCTCATTGGCTGTACCGCTGCCGTGACGTAGCCAGTGCTCGGCCGTTGCACCAAAAGACAAATTTCTTGTCTATTGGCAAAGGTGGCCACGCATCTCGCCTTCTGCAGGCAAGTGCAGGCAGTGACTGGGGCTGGCCCCATAGAGGGCTGTATCTTGTTCACACCGCGCACGAGTAGCACATGCAGCGCATGCTATAGAAATCAAAGAATGCTTTAAAACTGATTACAAATTGGGCTGAATAATAATTTATATTTTATCTAATACTACAAAACTGATTTATTTAAAAAAATTAAAAACCCATATGTTTTGCTGCTTTAAAATTGTCCTGAAATTTCTGAGATGCCAAGGGATTTAATAATTAAGATGACAGTCACCTTATTTTAGGTTCTTGAATGTATCAAACCTATTTGCTGCAGAATTACAGGATTTCCATATCAAAAATAATAAATGTGATAGAAACCTGCCTCCAGTGTATCTGATACATACACACATCTGAAACAACTACAGTATGTTGCCAATTGGAATGGCACCTCTCAGGTTAAGCTTTGAGGTTAGATGTGTATTCACTTGCATTAGAAATTATGCTTTAAATGGCATATTTACTAAGCAGTTGAAATGGGCGAAATAGTTTTGGATTTTCGGCACGGATTTTGACAAAATCTAATGTGCACCCAAGAATCCAAAGGCGGATTGGGCACTCAAAAGGAAAATCCACCATTAGATTTCAATTTCTTAGAAATCCGGAACATGAGAGTCAGTGAGAGACCTATTTTGCTAGAGTCTTAAGCTGTACAGTATATACAGCCCCTCAAACTTTCATCCAAATAACATAGCACGAAACCTCTGTACTGAAAATGGAGCACACCTGAGGTACCTGGGAAATATGCCAAGTATATTTAAATTACTGACATCGCACACTGCCTGAAAGGATTTCCAGAAGAACTATATTTAGTTGACAAGTCTATTGCACCTTGTGAGGAATTGGGCCCAACAAGATTACAAATCACAACCTTTGTAATTTTGTGCAGCAACTCTAGCAGTGTGTGCTAAACCAACTGATAGGTAGCAACACCTTTACGGCATACGTTTAGAGTTCTACTGCTTTTGAATACGAGGTCTCTCTCTATGTTATTTGGAGGGAGGTTTGAGGGGGATATATATATACACAACTTAAGACTCTAAAAAATTGCTCTCTTTCTCTCTCTCTCTCATGGAATTAGCAGCTAAAAGGAAATGGCCAATCCGCAATTTGGAATTTGGCCAACTATACAAATAATACAAGTAATATTGTACATACAATTTTTTTTGTAGGCACAAGTTCCTACCCTGTAGAGTTTACAAACTATTTTTTGCGTGCCTGATGTACAGGGAGATAAAGTGACTTGCTCAAGGTCTCAAGGACCTGACACTGGGATTGGAACAAAGCTCACCTGCTTCAAACTCAGTGCACCTGTTTCTGATACAGTAGTCCTTGCTTCCGCGGGGGTCAATTCGCCATGGGCCCCGGAGGTACATCAGCAGTGTGCTGCCACTTTCCCTCCAAGCTTGGGTCAGATAACTGAGCCTCCATAAAAGCGTGGCTCTGCTCCGTGCCCTCGTCTATTATCACACTGTCATGGTGATGGGTTACATGAGGCTCTTGCCCCATCTTACCTCTCCAGTCTCCAGATATATTTGTCCTGGGTTCATCTGGAGATCACAAAGCTTCCTTCCTCCCAAGCAACGAGTGAGCCGGAACCTCCTGACTGGTGGCTTCTCAAGTTTTGCTTTGTGTGACCGGGGAAGCATAATCATAAACTAGCCGACTGAGGTCATTGGCCAACAGGCCATTCATAGCACCCACCTCCCAGACACCTCTGTCATTGGGACACCTCACCCATCGCCAGTCCAAAAACACAAACTCTGCCCCGCTTTATGTGGCCTCCCCACAAATGTGAAGGGTTGATGGGCTGGGGAGACATGGTCCCATACCCTGGCTTATGGATGGGGCCAGAACCGGGCAATCAGCTTGTATATGCCCCATCTGACTGTAGTGATAGCACTTATGTTTGTGCTTGAACTAAGTCGGATAGGGGAAGGTGAAATTGGGTGTGCTGCGGTTCAGACAAGATGTTGGCTCTGGTCGGGGATGTTACTCTAGATTGTTATGACTGTCAGAGCCAGTCAGGGCCGCCAACAGATTTCCTGGGGCCCGGACTACAGTTTCAGAGGTTTTGTGAGCCCCCTCCTGTATTTCCCCCCTCTACCCATGTATTTCTCTCGCACCATCTCACTCATTTGCCCCCTCTCTTTCTCACTCACTCCCCCACCCCCCTTCTATTCCTTACTTCCTCTTACACCCCTCTCTCTCCCCCTCTGCTATCACTCAATTACCTCCCTCTCACTCAATCCCGCTCCCTCCTCACTCTCCCACACTGCTGTGAGCCTCCCTCTCTCTCACGCCAGGCCTCTCATGCTGGTGGCTGCGGGGGGCCTAGCTAGCCGGTGCTGCAGTTGAGCCCTGTGAAAGGTCAGGCTCAATTTCTTTGTCCGGCCGCTGGGCCACTGGTTGCCGCTAGGCCCCCTGGTTTTCCCACACTGTTTCAGGCCTGCCTCTCCTGTTCACTCTCCCGTGCAGGGCCTCTTATGCAGGTGGCTGCAGGGGGCCCAGCTGGCAGGTACTGGAGTTGGGCCAAGCCAGTGGTCAAGCCTAATTTCTTTGTCTGGCCACTGAGCCTCTGGATGCTGCCAGGCCCCAGGCTCTACCACACTGCTACAGACCTGCCTCTCCCTCACTCTCCTGCACAGACCTCTCTCACATGGACCCAGGTTCAGGTGTGCACCGACGTCAGAGAGAAGACCGGCGTGGGACAGTGAGGGAGAAAGGCAGGCCCACAACAGCATGGGAGAGCCGGGGCCCGGCAGCCAGACAAATAAGTTGGGCCTGACCTCTGGCAGAGTCCAACTCTAGCACTGGTTGGCTGACTGGGACCCTCACAGCCACTGGGCCCAGGACACTTATCCTGGTTCTCCTGTCACGCCTGTATGCCCGCAGACCTAGCAAGACCCCAATACTGAGGTGGGAACGGTATTACCACACACCCACAACAGTGGGGGCAAGCCCGGAGTGTGGTATGGTGTTGCTAGGTCTGTTGGAAAACAGATAGTATACTTGCAACGTCTTGGTGGTATAACGTAAGAATGGTAGTGTCCGTGCGCCAAAGTCCAGGGATCCAGAAAGCAGAGTAGTCAAGTTCGTAAGCCAAGTCCAAGGATTCCAGAGGTCAGCAGAGTAGAGTTCGTAGCAAGGTTAAAGGGTAACAGAGAGCAGGGTAGTCCAGGACGAGCAGGGGTCAAAACCAGGGGAATCCAAAGATAAGCAGGAGCAGGTACAGGCTGGAACACAGAGAGAGCAAAGCATAGGACTACACACACAGGGAAAACAGGAACTATGCAGAGCAATGATAGAGAGGACAGACAGGGATTATAAAGGAGGGAACACCAATGGGAGAGAGAGGAGGAGCAGAGAGAGTAGTGGGACACAACAGGGATAGGTCAGGAGGAGAGGAGGAGGAGACAGAGGGATCAGACAGAGAGATTGCTTGCAGGGCATGGGAGGAGGAGTCAAGAGATTGACAGGCCTTAGAAGAGGAGCGTGTGCACGCGCCCTCTGTAAACTGAGAGTGCGCGCGCACAGGCTGCGTCACGAGACGCGCGGAGCGTCGTGCCGCGGGCACACCAGCGGAGGGAAATGGAGGAACAGAGGGGACCGCCACCGGAGGTGAGGGAATGGAAGCGGGCCCTGAGGAGGCCTGGGAGCGGGGAACATCGCCGCAGGGGCTCGGGGATCGCGCGGGTGCGCGAGACCTGCGGGGCGCGCGCTGAGGCAAAGGGACGGCATCAGAGGTTGTCGGAGCGGGACAGGAGTGGGTAAGCGAAAGGAGGTTGGCAGGGGAAGGGACAGAGAGGGTGAAAGAAGGGGAAGGAATCCCCTGAACCGTCACATCTCCCCCCTTGTCAGCAGCCCTGGTGTGGGAAGCTGGAATGCTCCTTAACCCTCTGCCGCTTAACAAAATGCTGGCTTCTATGTATTTTATATTTTTGTCCACCCCTGATTTTTTTAATATATATATGTATGGACATCACACAACTGGAATGGACGTACCTGTGTTTAACTTCTTTTGAACTGCTATGTTCACAACAATGCTACAGAGCTAAAACCATATAATTTGAGGTGAGAAAATATTCTTCTTCTTTAGAAAATATATAAAGAATATCTCACTGTTCCTTGTTTTAATTTTTCAGATGATAAATGTTTCTCTTGCACAAGTCTATTAAAAAGAAATTGCTCAAGCAGCGCCTAATTTAATCAGGTATCTTTTTCATAATGTGTATGGTGTAAGATATATTTCATTGAAACACTAACCCAGTAATGTTATGTCTGATTAGAAAACTCTGACCTTTATGTATACATATTACATTTGGGTAAAAACATTCAGAAAATGGTGCTTGCAAAGTCTGAATGTGGTCATTTAGGAAACACATTGAACGTTGTATTTATTCCAAATCTTTTATTTCTTACAAGCAATTTTTGAACAGCATTTGTGAAAACGCCCAGGGATTAAAAATGAACTGTAAGGCAGTTGTGTACATTAAATTTAATAAAGCTGGATCATTTGTACTAAATGCTGGTAAATGTCTGGCAATAAGTAATAGAAAAATGACCAGCAATTTGCCAAGACAATGTAATAAGTGCAGTAACAGATGATTTTTGGCTAATTTCAGCTCAGTATGTGCAGCACAAATTCGGGTGACATTTTATATTTACATATTAATATATTAACATATTAATATAGTTTATTTCACCAAGTTAAAATTACTTTATATGGTGCAAGTCTAAATAAAGATAGAATATTATATGATAGACACTTGTTACATCATTACAACAATATAAATCCACCATTTTTTCGTAGTAAAAGCCTTTTAACGATATTATTTTAATCCTAAAAGAGGATATTTCTTGCATATCACATAGAGATACATATGTTAAAGCAGCCATTCCCAATTGACTCCTTCCTTTCTAATTTTCCATTCTCCCTTGACCCTGTCCTTTCGACTTTTTTTGTATACCAGTATGGGAACCAGAGGTCCTCAAAGCGGAACTAACTGTGTTATTTTCAGCTCCAGTTCCAAAATACTTACCGGCAAAAGTAGCTTAGGGGCTTCCTGGTTTTTAAATCCCATGCATCACAAGGGCTTTCTAGTGGTCCACATGATGCGGGAGATTTAAACTACCATTTTGATTCCCCTGGAGGGGACTGAACACTGGTACAATAATTGGTAAGTATCTCGAGAGCTGAAAATAGTAAATGAGTACTGTAAACTTCTGCTTTAAAGCTGCAGTTCAAGCAATATCCTACACATGTTTTATTTTTTATTTTAGTAACAAATCAGTTCTGTACTATGAGAAAATATTAGTAGCATTTAAAAAGACATTTTTAATGTATTATAATGTAACAAGCATTTTTTGTTTCTACAGCAACCATTTACAAAGTCACATCCCCTTCCTCTTCTGAAACAGGCTCTGGCACACACCTGTTTGAACCCTGTCCTCTCTCTAGCAGTGAAGCAATTGTATCTGGGTACTGCCTGGTCACATGATCTTCCACACAGATCTTCCACACAGAACTTTGCATCTTGGGTACTCTTCTGCTGCACTGACAGGGATTTAGTGAACCCCTGAGCTGAATCTTCACCGATCGATCACAGGAGAACGGATTGATCAGCAATTTAGCTAATCACTTGTCAGTGTGTAGATTGTATTAATGCACATTGAATGGGATTTTTATTTTATTTTTTAAACGGCAGCTTGAACTGCTGCTTTCACATATCTAGAACATAACCATATCATGTATTATCACTGGTGATTCATCCCTTAACAATAAGCTACCTACAATCACAACTATAATCACTTTGCCATACTCTGAATACAATAAAAATGAAAGACATGCAGAGAATCAGAAAAGATATCAAGTCAGAACATGAATTGATATAAACAAATCAAAGCCATTTGCAGCTAAAATGCAACAAATATGGGCCATTGTTTAAAAAAAAAAAAAAAAAAAAAAAAAAAGGATCTCCACATTCCATTTGAATGACCCATGTTCTATGAGGATGTTTCAATTAGTGCTCAGGTTTGAAGTGGGCAGACATTATTTCAAGGAGATCAGAGACAGATATTTAAACTTTTAAATATACATATGAGACATCTTCGCTCTTCCAGTTACAGGCATGGTGGGTTGGTTGTCGGAGAGACCTGAGAATAGATTTAACCAGCCACCATGTTAAAATACAATTGCTATACATTTTCTTTGTACACTTTTTTATGTAGTTGGTTAGTTGCTTGTACCACTAAAAAAAGTTAAATACTTTTTCCCCTACATCTAAACACAGCTAAATCGCAGCACGCCAAGTAACTGCTTTTTCCCCTCTGAGGTCACTAAGTAACACCGTTCCATGGCTTAACTTCTTGCTTAGGATAGGAAATCAAACCTTGCAAATCATTCAGGACTCCCATGTCTTAGCAAAGATGATCCCACTTTAGCTGCTATGTCAAACAGTCAGGCTGCCTCTGGGGAACTGTAACACATCCAGGCAAAGAGAAAAAAAAGTCGGGCTTTTCTTAAATACATATATAAACAAATAAACATTGTACCTGGCTATTTGCCAGATCCTTCATGGTGGTGACTGCACTCAGAGGCTTTGAGCTCTTGAGTGTCTAGACCCCTTTGGAAGCAAATCCCGCAACGCTACAAAGATAGTTACTAGCCACCATAACGTATATAATGTGTGGTTGAAACCTATTCCAGCTTCACGTTGCAAAGCTAGTAACCAGCCTCACACTGATGAGACCCACAAGGTCAAAAAAAGCTGCCTGTGAGTAGGTTTTACTGGCCACGCACTTCGTTAACCCAGGCTGTGCTAAAAAGCTGTGCAATACGGCAGGCATATGCTTATAGGAGTCTATGTGCAAATGGATTTTAAGATGCAAAAGGTGACAATGTGTGCTCATTTGCATGTCATTACCCAGAATCCCTGGCCACAGTTGAAGCATTGTATACTAGAACCTAATTAAAAACCCTATAACTCAGCGCAAAGCGCCACAGGAACCCTCCTTGCCGACGGACACTGTAACCTCTCCTGAGGAAGTGACGGTCTCCACAATCACAAAACGCGTTTGGGAAGGAGGAGTTACAGTGTCCATCGGCAAGGTGGGTTCCTGTGGCACTTTGCGTGACGTCAGCGAGACGCGCCGGAATTGGAACTGTGAGCAGTGAGAGTGCTCGTGGTACATTGCGGTATACACAGCATCCGATTCACATGTTGCGGACGGCACATTGAAATTGTTTTATTACAGCCAAAGCCAGTTGAGTGAGCTCTTGGCTGTCATTTTAATTAAATATACTTTTTAGCAGTCTGCACTATCTTTTCCATTGTTATTCTCTCCTTGGGGACACACGGTGGACACATTGAATATTTACTGTGAGGGACCCAATTGGAGAGACTGATCAAGTGGCGACAACACGTGGGATTCGTGAGGTCGAGGAGAAGATGCAGGCAAAAGAACAGATTCTCTCAACTGTATGCACCAAGAAATTTTCTTGAGGACCATCAAGGGGCCAGTCAGCAGCAATTTCCTTGTGTATGTCCTACATCAACTATCAAGAGGACTGTGGAACCCTATGGACAATTCTATGAACAAGGGTAAAGTGCAGTTATAGCGCTGGGATTCCCACTATTTTGTATTTATTGTATGCTAGAAGATAATAGTGAAAGGCAGGGTAGCAGACCTGTGATAAACTATTGTCAATAACTGCCTGGATTCTGTGAGATGTGGTTGTTGTTGTATTTTGTATATATTTACAGATGTAGCAGTTATTATGACCTACCTTTATGCAAAATAATGCACATAATAATATATTAACCCAGCGTAAAAGCAATGCATTGAGTTAACAGGAGCAGTAGCGTTTTCTACAGCCGTATATAGCATCAACCAGTATTAGCAGTGCTTTACACAAACTGTATATTATACAAGTCATAATATATAGAAATGTATGAAAATTAAATGCAAACATTGGAGGAAAAGAGTTATGGGCCTTAGAAGCGTACAACCTACAGTAACTGATGCTAAAAGCAGCACTCCCGGTTGCATTTTTTAAATATATATAACGCAGTTGAGCTCAGGAGTATATAAAAAAAATAATATATATATATATATGTATTTTTTTTTTGAAGATCCTGAGCTCAACTGCGTTAGTTTCAGCTCTAAGGATCCCCTGTTTCCCGAGATATTTACCTCTGTAGCGGATGCAGGTATCTCTGCAGGAAGCAGCTCAGACGGGGCTTGTTGGGACTAATCTAATGGTGGCTTAAATGTCCCACATCTTGCAGACCAATAGGAAGCCGTTACATCATCCCTTGCGGCTTCCTATTGGCCCACATGACGAGGGACATTTAAACATGAAGGAGATACCGGCACCCCATACAGATATAAGTATCTCGGAAAGCAGGTTGTCCCACCAGTTGAAATGAATGTCGTTCAGCTTCGGTGACCTCCTGTTTCAAACCTATAACTACAAAAAAAGCAAGAAATGCTGGAGTGCTGTTTTAAGGAAACATAGAGAAATAAGAAGAAAGTGGAAGTGCTAGGGCTAGGTTAAGAGGGTATGAGTATGCAGTAGGGCAACTGGTCACGTTAGCAAAACACGTCCTTGTAAAGTTGACTTTTCAGAGGCAGATGGGGGAGAGAGGACGTTTCACTAATGGGGAAGAGAGTTTCAGAATTAATGGGTAGTATGAGAGAGAATTTAAAGGCAGAACAGAGCAGTACAGAAGACAGCTATGACATGAGTGGAGGAGGAAGCAGGTACTGTATGTAGAAAAACACGAGAGCGGAAAAAAAAGGAGGGGCAGAAGAGGAGAAGAACTTTGCAAGAGAGGAGGAGAATTTTGTTGGTGATACAAAATGAAATGAGAAGCCAGTCAAGGGACCTGAGTAAGGAGGAGATCTCAGAGTGTTATCATTTCTAATACTTAAATACTTATTTGAGAACATCCTCTGCATTTGTTTTTTCAGTGGAACAAATTAAAACAGAAAGTAACAGAGTGACAGAGTAACAGAGAATACAATATAGCTGTTACTATACATGGACAGTGCCTCCTAGGACCCAAGTGAACTAAGTGGCATATTTAATAGGACACAAATAGGAGATTGATGCCAAGGTAACTTAAAAGTATTTTAAATTATTTGTAATTGCATTTATTTGTTATTTTTGCAAGCTGGACATGCTGCCATCATTATAAATAAATGGGAAGACTTTTCACAAGACCCCAAAAAAGTAGAAAGATTAGATATACACCAAAAAAAAACCATATTTACTGTACATATGATTGAATATTTATTATGTAGCCATGTCTGGTTTTGGCTACTCAGGATCCAGGGCAGGAAGGGAGCGATGTCATCAGGTACACCCAAAAGAAAAAAACATATAAACAATCATGGTGCAGTATCCTCGCAAAACCTGTGGTAAATTGCTTGGAAAACTTGGCTCTTATAGATTGCCTACTTACAACATGTAAGATATATTAAAGCGAGGATCATATATTTCTCTGAGACTCCAAAACGTGGTGTCAGATGAATGCAGTTGCAGCACGCAGTGTTAAATATTGATAGGGGACTGGATCAATGATGTTCCATAAGACTTTCAACTATCAATCAGGTGTAGACAGCAGGATACATACAGGAATGAAAGGAGATCATAGTGTTGACCAGTAAACACCAAACTTTATGATTAAAAAAGACGTAGGACAGGTACTCACAATATAACAAATGATCGCATTCACATAGGGTTTTACTTGTGACAGCTGGCCGGTACTCGGGAGATGTTAACTCCAATCCCTTCTGTAGCGCTCCACGAAGGTGCCCCCTCGTCCGGTCGCGGGTGGACGGCGTCTGACGTCACATCCGGGCCTCGGAGTGACGAGTTCCGGTTGGGGCGGGTACAGAGCGGGGTGTTGGGATCGCAGTGCCGGCACGGTGTCCTCAAGGGTGAAGCAGCTAGCCAGACTGTGGTTCAGCTGCACTGCTACTAGGCTCAACGCGTTTCGCTGTATCCACAGCTTCCTCAGGAGCAATAATTACATCCCCAGTGGGTCCAAAATATATAATGCTCTCAATTAGAATTAATTAAAAACAATTAGATCAATCATGACGTCATTAATTACACACAGGATTCTCCCCATAGTAGGTTACATAATCACTGTGATCAAAAAAGTGCGGCGATTGGATATAGCTTAAATTTATTAATTAAACATGTACTAAGTATTCAATGCATAATAGACATTATAAAAAACGGTATAAAAAAACAGTGTAAAAAATCGTTACATTAAAACTCATATCAGAACACATATAAATATGCAAGATAAAAATGTTACATAAAAATGTTGTGGGGGAGTAGAGGAGGAAAAAGGAGAAAAAAGCAGCAATTAGTAGGATAATATCAAACACATCAAAACAGCATTAATATAAAAATAGTATAAATATGTGCAAATAGCTAGAGAAAGGGAGTAATTTCAAAGTCTACATTAAGACCATTGGGCATTAAAGTATTGAGTCTATGTATCCAGTACATCTCTCTTCTGCTTAAATCTAAGTCTCTATTGCGTCCTCTCCAATGTTGAACAACATGTTCAATAGCAGTGAATTTTAGCCCCTGTGTGCTAGAATTGTGGAAATTAGTAAAATGCTTTGAAACATTATGTGTTTGGACACCACGTCTGATATTACTCAAATGTTCCAATATGCGTGTTTTAATTGCTCTTTTTGTCTTTCCCACATATTGTAGCCCACAGGGACATTCAAGGACATAGATTATATAGTCAGTCTGGCAATTCATATATTGTTTAATTTTGTAGTCCTCATTTTTATTATTACACTTAAATCCCTTTTTGTCTTGTTGTCTATATTCACAGGCTTTGCATGATGCGCAGCCATAGAACCCTTCTAATTTTTGGAACCATCCCTTCTTATCTGTTTCCAGTTTTTTTATAGCACTAGGTGCAATTATGTTCTTTAAATGTCTTGCCTTTTTGAAAATCACCTTAGGATGCCTCGGAATTTCATCCTTCAAGACTGGATCATTAAGCAAAACATGTCAATGTTTGTTTATTATTTTGCTTATTCTATTTGCCTCTTTATTAAAAGTGGTTAAAAATGCTGTATCAAAATTAAGATTTGTATGTGTATCTTTTTTTGTAGTAGGTGCTATAAGATCCTTCCTAGTGAGACTCTTGGCTTTTACCAATGCTGTTTCCAGAGTATCTTCTTTGTAATTTTTTTAATAAAAATTTGTATTCGTTATCGGTCAGTATGCCTAACTCTCTACCTTTATCTAGAAGTATTTTTAGATCATGGGTGAAGATTTTGGTTGGATTCTTTTTTAGAACTTCATAGGTTTTTTTATCACCTAGGAGGCGGAGGGCTTCCTTGAGGTAGTCCTCTCTGTTCAGAATGACCACCCCCCCTCCCTTATCGGCCTGTTTAATAACTATATTGGTGTTATTTGTTATTTCTTCTAGGGCAGATGTTTCTTCTTTAGTCAAATTGTTCCTTATTTTAGATTTGTGATTGTTTGAAAGTTCCTCAAAATCTTTAACAATTAGATTATAAAAGACCTCAATGTGGTTACCCTTATAGTAGGTAGGATTAAAATTGGATTTATTTCTTAACGTCGTATGCTTAAATGTTTCACTTTCCTTTTCCACAATAGGATTAAGATTTGACATCCTAGATTCAACATTTTTCCTCAAAAAGAACCTTTTTACAGTGAGCTTCCTAATATATTTGTTGGCGTCTACGAAGAGTTCAAAGTTATTAGGCCCACAAGTGGGTGCGAAAGACAACCCCTTAGATATAACATTTAATTGTGAGGTAGTAAGGTCTACAGTGCTTAAATTAAAAATACTTCTACTTTTCTTGGCACTACATCGATGATATCATTTTAATTTGGCAGGGCAGCCAGGAGAATTTGAATTCATTTTTAACAAATATTAATATTAATACGTACAATCTACAGTTTACCTCAATAACTAGTAAAGACTCTCTCAACTATCTAGATTTAAATTTATATATAGAGAATGGTACCCTTAAAACTAGGTCATATTTTAAGGACGTGGACAGCAATAACTACATTTTACGTATTAGCTGCCACCACCATCTGTGGATGGATAACGTCCCGTACAATCAGTTCAGACGGATGCGCAGAAATTGCACTGATGAAGTAGTATTCGATGAACAATGTGATATTTTAAAGAAAAGGTTTCAGGAAAAAAATTACAAAGAAGATACTCTGGAAACAGCATTGGTAAAAGCCAAGAGTCTCACTAGGAAGGATCTTATAGCACCTACTACAAAAAAAGATACACATACAAATCTTAATTTTGATACAGCATTTTTAACCACTTTTAATAAAGAGGCAAATAGAATAAGCAAAATAATAAACAAACATTGGCATGTTTTGCTTAATGATCCAGTCTTGAAGGATGAAATTCCGAGGCATCCTAATGTGATTTTCAAAAAGGCAAGAAATTTAAAGAACATAATTGCACCTAGTGCTATAAAAAAACTGGAAACAGATAAGAAGGGATGGTTCCAAAAATTAGAAGGGTTCTATGGCTGCGCATCATGCAAAGCCTGTGAATATAGACAACAAGACAAAAAGGGATTTAAGAGTAATAATAAGAATGAGGACTACAAAATTAAACAATATATGAATTGCCAGACTGACAATATAATCTATGTCCTTGAATGTCCCTGTGGGCTACAATATGTGGGAAAGACAAAAAGAGCAATTAAAACACGCATATTGGAACATTTGAGTAATATCAGACGTGGTGTCCAAACACATAATGTTTCAAAGCATTTTACTAATTTCCACAATTCTAGCACACAGGGGCTAAAATTCACTGCTATTGAACATGTTGTTCAACATTGGAGAGGACACAATAGAGACTTAGATTTAAGCAGAAGAGAGATGTACTGGATACATAGACTCAATACTTTAATGCCCAATGGTCTTAATGTAGACTTTGAAATTACTCCCTTTCTCTAGCTATTTGCACATATTTATACTATTTTTATATTAATGCTGTTTTGATGTGTTTGATATTATCCTACTAATTGCTGCTTTTTTCTCCTTTTTCCTCCTCTACTCCCCCACAACATTTTTATCTTGCATATTTATGTGTTCTGATATGAGTTTTAATGTAACGATTTTTTACACTGTTTTTTTATACCGTTTTTTATAATGTCTATTATGCATTGAATACTTAGTACATGTTTAATTAATAAATTTAAGCTATATCCAATCGCCGCACTTTTTTGATCACAGTGATTATGTAACCTACTATGGGGAGAATCCTGTGTGTAATTAATGACGTCATGATTGATCTAATTGTTTTTAATTAATTCTAATTGAGAGCATTATATATTTTGGACCCACTGGGGATGTAATTATTGCTCCTGAGGAAGCTGTGGATACAGCGAAACGCGTTGAGCCTAGTAGCAGTGCAGCTGAACCACAGTCTGGCTAGCTGCTTCACCCTTGAGGACACCGTGCCGGCACTGCGATCCCAACACCCCGCTCTGTACCCGCCCCAACCGGAACTCGTCACTCCGAGGCCCGGATGTGACGTCAGACGCCGTCCACCCGCGACCGGACGAGGGGGCACCTTCGTGGAGTGCTACAGAAGGGATTGGAGTTAACATCTCCCGAGTACCGGCCAGCTGTCACAAGTAAAACCCTATGTGAATGCGATCATTTGTTATATTGTGAGTACCTGTCCTACGTCTTTTTTAATCATAAAGTTTGGTGTTTACTGGTCAACACTATGATCTCCTTTCATTCCTGTATGTATCCTGCTGTCTACACCTGATTGAGAGTTGAAAGTCTTATGGAACATCATTGATCCAGTCCCCTATCAATATTTAACACTGCGTGCTGCAACTGCATTCATCTGACACCACGTTTTGGAGTCTCAGAGAAATATATGATCCTCGCTTTAATATATCTTACATGTTGTAAGTAGGCAATCTATAAGAGCCAAGTTTTCCAAGCAATTTACCACAGGTTTTGCGAGGATACTGCACCATGATTGTTTATATGTTTTTTTCTTTTGGGTGTACCTGATGACATCGCTCCCTTCCTGCCCTGGATCCTGACTACTTGTAAGGGAATCAGTGCATATTCCCAGTGAAGGTTGAGAATATTTCAGTCACACCTTATATCTTAATATTATACATTGTGTTATAATCTCTTTATCATATTACACTGTTGTTCTAGCGCCAATCCAAGTCACTGGGTTTCACATGGTTTTGGCTACTACCCTGCCCTGCCTAGCATGTAAGTCATGGTATCAGTGCATGCAGTGTTAGGCCCAAGGGGGGGCGGGACAAGGCCTTTGTTCTGCCCATTCCTGGCCTCGGACCTTGGATTCTCCCCCAGGGGTCTTAAGGGGCTGCAATTCCTAAATTTAGGAGAGTTGTCTCTTCCCTGAGAGAAACTGGGCCCCACAAAAGAGGTGAGCAGGGCTCTGTCACCTTCCATCCCCTCCCTTAGGGGAGTGGGAGTGAGGACTATACCCCTCATCCCATCAGGGGGTGAGGGAGGAGCAAAGGACCGGCTCTGGAGGCCTCAAGCCCCATAGTTTGAGTCCAGGGACCATCTGAAGGCTGGAGGCCGTGTATGCAGTGGAAGCTGATTGTATGCTGTGAGAATAAAGTTGTTCCAGTTTATAAATATTCTCCTGCATCTGAGTGCAATCTGTCAGGGGGAGTATCCGAGTGTTCTCCTGCAGGGATTGCCTCCAGCATTCCTGGAGCCTGCAGGGGATGAAGGCGCTGAACCACCGAGAGAAGGCCTAAACATCACCGAAAAAGCCTGTCCTGTCTTCCCCGTACCACCGGCGGAAAGCTCAGCATCCTGTGAACCAGCAGGTACCCAGCATTACACACCCTGTAAAAGGCAAATCACCCAGAAGGTGGGGGAAACACCTTTACAATTAGATAGAAAATAACTGTACATTAATAAAACATTGCCTGCTACAGTAAGCTGGGCTGCCCCTTTAAAGAAACACATTTACAAAGCACTATTCTTCACCTAATAACATACGGTTGCATTCCCTAATCTAAACAAATACTTCAGTATTAGGAGCAACTGGACTAACACTGCTAGTTCTATTTAATTATAATCTGAACACAAATACAACATTTAAGAATAGAGCTGCATCACGCCATAACAAACTGAAAATGACTAATTATGCTAGAATTCTATTTGTAAAATGGACATTTTCATCAAAAACTATACAAGCGTGTATCTGGCTTTAGTGTAAACATTGTTGTTCCTGCACATAATGTATCCTGATTCCTAACTGTACTTACATTTGGCAAAGGATGTTATTTTAACCAATGGCTTATGAATAAGTGTTGTTCAATAAATCTTTGTTCTTCAGAAATGCCTCTGACAAGCCAACCAGAGAAATTTTCGAGAAAGTCAACTTTTGTTTAGAACAAATCAATGCTTCAAAGGAAATAACTATAATCTGGGCACATTCAATAAACCACTGAGCTCTACATGAAGAGTGACAAAACAATGTTTATAAAGTGCTTCTTAAATAAGGTCGTTGTTCCATACACAGATAAACATGGTTTTAATAAAACGCAGAACTTGCTTTGCGTTTGCCAGCTAGACATTAGGACACACTAAATCTTACTTTGCTGTCTGGTCTGATGTCAATGCTCTCCCAAGAATTTCATATTCATTTTATTTTATTCTTTTAGTCAACAAAAACAATTGAAGTGAATTCAATTGCACATGCAGCGGTAAGCAATTTTTCAAGGTTAAACAGGCAGGAAAGACTGGACTATCTTTTAATTTTTCTTTATAGCAGGGACAGTCTAAAATTATTATTTTAGTCTATGAATGGACTTGGCGGTTCATTTGGCAACCTAAAGCATTTCACTACTCTCTTCAGTATTGCCAATGTGCTGCCATGTCATCATAAGACTGGAGTTCAGTTCTAGTTTTCCAAATCTTCATTCTTCATAGGAGTACAGGACTGTTATGAGTCAGAATGCAATGGGACTAGTGAGATAACACATGGACTGGACTGATGTCTTATGATGAAATGGAAAGGTTGTCCACAAATAGGATTTGTAATCCTCTTCCACAAACAAGTGCTCTTCTCTTTTTTGCTTTGGGACAGGGGCAAATACGGTAAGGATAGTGGAAATAGGAGACTCAAAAAGAACACTAGCTTCAAAAGATAACCTTATATATTTCATACTAACTGTAACACAGCTACCCACACCCTCTGGGAAATACTGCTTTAGTTATAAGGTGTTGTGGTGCGACGTACCTGTGAGGGTCCAGGAGAGCGGAGCTGTCTGCGATGGGATGGAGACCAGGACAGGCTTTTGATGATCTGATATTCTTTCACTCAGGATGGTTAGCGCCTCCAGCTGTAGTGGGCTCCAAGATGTCCAGAGATAAGTCCCCACCAAAGCATACTGTAGTGCCGACGGTTATTCTAACACAAACCAGTGGCAATCGCCAAAAAGACCCAGGTACATGCTGGGTCATGTTTAAGGCAAGTTTAAGGCATTTCTGCATTGACTAATGGCCAGATTAACAGCGGGGGTCCCTGGCAGTCCCATTCAAACTGAATGAGACTGCCAGGGACCCCCGCTGTGTTAATCCAATGGGTCATTAGTCAATGCAGAAATGCCTTAAACTTGCCTTAAACTAGCCAGGTTACACCCAGCATGTACCCAGCATGTTACCGGGCTAGTTTAAGGCAAGCTTTAGAATACTCGTTGCTTCATCTGTAATTCTTTCCCTTCTGCCCAGGGACTGACACTCAGGCAGGATTATAATAAAAGCAAAGGGGCTTTATTGGCAGTCACTGCAGTTGTTATTCATACAGCGTATGCAGGGGTCTCAGGGGATCCCAGGCCTCTGGATGCTTGCTCTAGCATTGTGGAGCCTTAGATCTTCTATAACCAGCCAGCCCATGAAGGGCTGACTGGCCTCTCACTCCCAGCCAGGAGGAGATAGCCCACACTTCCACTCCTTAGGAAGGGTGGAAACAGGCATTACAATTTGTCACTTCCTCTCTGAACAACCCGAAGGGGAGGGCTCAAGGTCTGTACCCTGATAGGCTGTACACATACCATGAGTCACCATCACTTCTGTCACTCAGAGAGTAGCATGAGAGGGGTCAAATGCCTACAGGATGGCCTGTCACAGCCTGCAGCTACAAAGGACTTACGTGACAGGAGGCAGAAGCAATCTGGACCAGCCATGTTACATAACTAAAGTGCCTGGCTTTGCACAGGTTGCAGTACTTTGGATTCGTGAAGCCCAGCTTCCTGCGGGTCTCTCTCTCTTTTGCATTCTCCCTCTCCCCTCTCCTTATCTGCCACCAGGCTACAGTATGCGCATTATGATGTCACGTGCCAGATACAGTACATAGCCTACCAGGTACAACAATTACTGGCTTACTTGCTTGTCAGGGAAATTGTAATCACACAGAATTAATATGTTTACATAACAATATAAAAAGAACACTAAGGTGCACCCGCCTAGAGTCCCCTTAGTATGATATGCAAAGTTTCAGATGTCTAGGTGTAATGGTATTGGAGCTATGGTACTGACAGAGAGACAGACAGACTCTCTCTTTTATTATTTTAGATTATGGTTAGTGGAAAAATATATAATTTTTGTCCATTAGGTAAGACTGTAGTTTTTAGCATTCTATAGGGGTAAATTCTAGATTGTCCGAAGCAGATGTTTGGGCTGTTTTTTGACAAAATTCTTCATAGACTACAATGGAGATATTCATCTGAAAATGACCCAAATGTCTACTTCGGAGTATATAGACTTTACCCCCATAGTATTTATTTTCAGCTGCATCAACCATCTTCTATCTCTTAACTACATTGTGTTATTTTTCATGATCTGGGCATGTATCGCATTATAAATTGATTTTAGAATGAATAATTCCTGTAAAGTATGTTCCAGGTCTAAATAACAGGAAGTGTGTAATATGAATTCCACGAACACCAGGCGAGAGTGGAATTAAAAAAAAAGTAACATTTAAATTTTCAGTGCATTATAAGTAATAACAATGCACAATATTATCCAAATTTTCAATAATGGCCTAAAAACACAATGTTGAGATCTGCTTAACCATTTCTAACAAAGCATGTTGTGGAAAGGAGCACATATTACAAGGGAGAAAGATTATAGTTTAGAGACCAATAATCGTGCATGTTCAAACTTCTACACCATTTGAGGCAGATCATAACAGTTATTTAACATTCTTATTTTTTACGTATTATACATTACTGTTCACAGCTCCAGTTGTAGTTTACGAATACATCAGACAGGCAAATTCTAAAAGAGTATTTCCACATGGTCTTCAAAAGAAAGATCATTTTGATTATACCACAACTATTCCAACCATGCACCATCCACTGTATTTTTTTCAAATTCACATTATTAGCAATTAGGTTTATTTGGTTACTCCACTGGAACAATACAGATTACAAAATTGCCCAGTTTGTTTCATTTCTACATTGCATTGATTCATGTACTTAAATCTGATTCAAGGGATTTTCAGCAATCAGGCCACTAATCCATTAAATGTGACTTGTAAAATATATAACTGGCAATATGCAGAGTATATCACTTCAGAGACTGTCTCCCTCTCTTTCCTTTGATAAATTACAACTATCATGTTTCTCATTTTTTTATCTGGTGATTATACTAGAATAAAAGCCAGTGAATAAGGATGGGTTTGACTTTTTTCTTTCCCTTCCTTCTCTATATCTTACCCATCCTTCTCTTCCTCTCTCTCACTCCTTCCCCAACTATCCCCCTTGTTCTCTCTTTCTACCCCTCCTTCCCTAACTCTCCTCACCTTCTTTTTCATGTACTACCTTATCATGTCATCAATTCTATCCACCTCACTCGTTTTTCAGCATTCTTGCTTTCTCCTCATGTCACTTACTCTCTTTCTTTCTGTCTAAACTTTATAGCTATCTGATTCTCCATATCTGCCACCAGGCCTTGTGTATTATGATGTCACCGATGAGCTCACGAAAACACAGAGATGAGGGAGCGGTGGACGTCCGTAAATGTGGAAAAAAGAAACAAAACAACCATAAAACAGTATCGTGCAAATCAGTTATAATCTTCCTTGCAGGATTCTATCGTGTATGTACGCTCATGGTGGTGAGTAAAACAAGCCCATCACAAATCGTAGCAAATCCGTTGATGGTAAAAAAGATGCAGATGTCCTTCAAAGGAGAAGAAAGATGACCATTGCGCAGGTAAAAGCACAAGATTTTATAACAATAAAAATAAAACAAGCCCACTGACTGGACACACACTCTGTCCAATCTTTAAGGCAAAAGACAAGTAATACAAGATATAGAGTGGTGACGATCTCACTTACTCTCCGATGCCAGTCTCGGTAGCTGGAGTTGCTGGCTGGTACTACTGGTGCTACTTCTGTATGCGGCCGTCCGGAAACAGCAGAAACTCTTGGCACAGTTCCTCCCCAGTCCGGTGGCTCTCTCCTCCTCCTCTGCACGGAACTCAACACGTTTCGCTTGCGTTTTCAAGCATTGTCAGGGGTCCAGATTCATACAGACATACAAGACCCACTGGCTTATATATATGTAACACCCTCCCTCCCCACCCCCCTCTTACGGGGAGATCTGCATGTTACGTGTACTCTGGTACTGATTAGCTCATCTGTGGTAGGCCAGGAAGCCTGAGTCTCCGCGGTGTTAGTGGGAATAGCAACAGGACGTATCGGTACTTCCTCTGTGAAGCGCCTCCATCCTGTAGGATAGCTGCCGGAGGCAGATGGTATTCCCCACAGGAACCCCAGTTTCCAGTAACGACACAGAGAAGTGGAACCGTTCACCTTTTATTTGGCGGGCCAGGACCCGATTCAATCTCTTACAAGAGACTTACTTCTTACACAGGCCACCATAGAATATCTTCCCTCGCATCTTGCATTACTGTCAGTCCCTGACTAGGACCCAAAAAGGCTTGAGGCCCTTGAGGCTAGTCGCCACCCCCTTACCCCCTGATGGGTGGGGTAAGGCAGAAACCGCCTCACTCACTGGGGAGAAGGCTACATCCTGGAATAGCTCTCCTCTAAATTTGGGTGAGGAGCCTGTTATATAACTGGGGAGGGGTTAGTGACCCTGCCCCAAACTGGTCAGGTGTTAGAGGAGGTTCCGGAGTAACACAATACTACGTGTGACACCCTTACCCCTCCCCCCCCCCCCCTCCTCCCCAGGCATGATGCTCCCAACTACCATTCAGCCTGGCTATGGCAACAATCTTGCTAGTGTGCCAACAGACTCACATCCTGGCCATGTGAAAGGGATTTAACCCTGAAACTGCCTGCACTTACATGCCAGGGCTGGGAAACACATAGCGGGGGGCACCAGGCTACATATAAATATATATATATATATATATATATATATATATATATAATGCAAAGCAACAACCAGCACTCAATTGTATCAAATAATCCAGATGCTAGTCCCATATAAGAAAATAGTAGGGGTATTACCAGATTGGAGTCCAGCAATGAGGAGACAGCACACCAGGAATGATAATCAAAAATAGTATTGTATTGTAGAAAAATACAGGCACCTCAGCCAATGTTTCGGTCTGCAGAGAGCAACCTTCCTCAGGGCGGTTTCTAAGGCGCTTGCCATAAAGTTTCCCATAGTATCTGGTATACCTACTTTTGATTCTCAGACACCCACTTCAGAGACAAGCGTATATTTCTCTGACCCCTTTGCAGTACCTAGTGTAACCACTGCTGATTCTCAGACAATCATTTCAGAGACAAGCATATCTTTCACTGACTGGTCTGCAGCGCCTGTTATAACCATTGAGGGCTCTGGGACTCCCATCCCAAGGACAAGTTTAAGTATCACTGATTTTTCAGCAGCGACTAAGGTACTTATTACTGACTCTAAGATTCCTACATCAAAGGCTAGCTTTCCCCTCACTGGTTTCTCTACAGTACCTTATGTAACCCTTCATGAGTCTGGGACTCTCACTCCAAAGGCAAGTTTAAGTCTCTCTGATTCTTCCGCAGTGTTTGAGGTACCCCTTACTGACTCAAAGACTTCTGCTTCAAGGTTACTGTAGGTTTACCTCTCCCTGATTTTCCTGCTGTACCTGATGTCCTAACAGAATCGAGGGCTCACGCTTTTAAGACAGATTTTCGTCTTACTGATCCCTGTGTAGCGCCTGACATGTCCTTTCCTGATTTCATGGTGTCCACTTCAAAGACAAATGCACCATTCTTGGACTTCCCTGCAGAGCTTGATGTACCCATTCCTTTTTCCTGTGCTCTCGCTGTGGGGATGGGTGTACTTCTTTCTGATTTCCCTTCAGTGACTGGTGCTTCCTCTGCGGATTCTGGGGGCCCCACAGCAGAGACAAGTTTCCTGCACATTGATCCTCTTCCAGAGCCTGACGTATCTACGGCAGATTCCAAGGCTCTCATGTCAAAGTCAAGTTTACTACCCACGGATTCCCTGGTCTCTGTAATGATGCATTTCCAAGCCCATCTGCCCTGGGGTGCTGGCCTCCTAGATGGCAATAGATTTCCTCAGTAGATGGCCAGTCCCACGGCAGAAACCTACTTCATCGCCTCAAATGTCACAGATAAGTTGCTATGTCTAACAGGACTGGACCTCGACAAGAGGATTGTATACGTGCCTGAGTCGTCTTATGATGCATTCTGCATATCAAGACTAGCAGTACCGCTGCTTTCTGCCCCAGAAAGGGTACTCAATAAAAGGGTTTCCTCAAATCTTTTACCTGTCCAAGACGTTTCCGGAACAATTCAAAGTCACCAAGATCACTGTGTGAGCCAGGTCCTGATCGCCCAGAGGTCTCTCCTGCAGGGGGGGATACTGTAAGGGTTCCAGTCCAGGCTTTGGTGGGAACCTGTCCTTACCTGGCTGCTGTGGACATTTTGATTACTGGCAGCCTGCTCTATTGGCTGCATCTGTTCAAGGGCTTAAATAGCAGCCAGTGACTTCAAGCCCCTGTCTGGACATTATATATGTTTCCATTTGTTTCTGGCCACCCTGGGCTCTAGATCCTGAGCCTTCCCTGTGGCTTCCCTGTTCCAGAGGCAAGACTGCTGCTGTGGCTTGCCCGTTCATTTGGAATTCCTGTTGCTGACCCCAGACCATGACCCCGACCTTGCTGCCTTTTGCCTGTCGCCTGGATTCTGCACCACTGCTGCCTGCCCAGACCCTTTGCCTGCTTACCGACCACGGATACTCTAACAGGACTCTGTCGCTGGGCTTTGATCGGTTAATTGGCATCCCTACCTCAGCCCTGTGTACGCTTCCTGATTGGAGACGAGCACCGTCACACAAACACTATCCCTTGTTGCATTTCATGGCATCAATTTGGGATCTTTGTTTTCTCTTTTATACCAACAGTTCCCTCAGCATTAAAAAAAGATTCTCAAAAACATTAAATAAACAACATTGTCTTAATCTTGCTTTGGTCCTAGAACAGATCCTGCACTCACTGAAAAATTATCTGTATGTCACGAGGGCTGGCAGGCTAATGGCCATTGTGATGTATGGGGAACGTCAGGCTCTTTGCTTATCTTCTAGGAAAAGATCATGTTCATCATTGTGATCGGAATGGAAGTGGAGGCCTACCTGCCCTTTCGTTCACATAACTGGGGTACAGTTTTGACCACGTGATAACAGCCCCAAGCGATCACAAGGTCGCAACCCCAGAAGACTGACGCCGGTCTTCTGGTAGCGAAAGGGTTAAACAAATATATTTTCAACCTCCTCCCATATAGGAACACTATTATTGTAACACCAGCACTTTTACATGCCACATAACTCACAAGCTGTTGTAGCCGGGCACCCTGCTTACCGGCGGTGGAGCTGCCGGCTTGTCTGGGAGCTGCCCGGTACTCCAGGGCTCCGGGCGGTTCGGCGGTGCATGTGGCAGCTATTGCTGGGGTTGCACATGTGCAGAGTAGGTGCGGCGCATGCGTAGTCAGTGCGGTGGCCATCTTGATTTGCCCCTTAGGCCCCAGCTGGGCCCTGAGTCCCTACCAGTTTGTGGCTGCTGCAGGGAAGGCACCTAGATAGGGATGCTTCGCCATTAGTACCAATATAGTTAGCGCACCGGTGACGGACGCCACACGGTGGGTGTGCGGCCTGCAATCTGGGACCAGACCCAGGCATATATTACTCAGAGACATTTACAGGGACACACTCCAGCGGGAGTGGAGACCTTCGTTGTGGGGTCAGATGGATCCTTTGTTGTTCAGCAGTACCTGGGTACAGGAGTGCCCAGGGAGGTATCTACATGTGCACCAATGGCCACACACACACTGTGGGTAGCACTACTCCACACACCTTGGGTGGGCTTGGATCTATGGACACCGGGTGGTTAGGTGCCCAGGGCACCTCAGTACTTTGGGGGTTCCATCAGGGTAGTGTTACTGTGGTGTGGGTGTTGCACTGTGAGGCCTTGTGTTATTACCGTGTTTATATGATTCTTTATATGTGTGTCAGTAAAGATAAGTTTAATATATACAGTGTGTGTATACTTATTGCTGATTGTATTGGGTCCTGTGAAGGGGTTATCCAGCTGCGCTAGGATCCCTTACAGGTGGAGGCGCTGTCACCAGATAGAACGCAATCACCCCAGGCTCCCAGTGGCAGAGGATCAGGCCTCCTATACGCCAGACCGGTATCCAGCACACATAGTTCCCTTAGACACGGGGAAAGGGGGCTACACTGTCATAGAATAATTTTTTCCTAGTATTTGCAGAAAAAGTAACATCATGATATTATCACATTGGTGATATCTGGAGGTTTACCGTTGCTCTCATATACTGTACAGATTAATTTCAGTTAAACATACACATTAGATAAAGGTATATGGGGTTATTCATTAAGGTCTGTTATGGGTTAACACGTCCTAAGAGGCATTAACTCTTTACGTAAGTCAATGACAACCCATAATGGACCTTAGTAAGTCTGCCCCTATATTTTCAGGTGCAATTTTTATTAATGTACCCATCAGATCCCTTGTCGACATTGTAGTACAGGCATACCCCGGTTTAAGGACACTCACTTTAAGTACACTCGGGAGTAAGGACATATCGCCCAATAGCCAAACGGCAGCTCGCACATGCGCCTGTCAGCTAGTCCTGAACTGCAATACCAGATCCCTACCTGTACCAAAGCTGTGCAGTACAGTACATGCATCGATAAGGGGAAAAGGTAGTGCTTCACTTAAAGTACATTTTCACGAGTCGTAAAACAGGTTTCAGATTCTACTTTATCTTTTACTATACATATTTTTTAGTGTTAAGTCTTTTCTGCAAAAAGTATACCCAGGACAGGTTGTATTGTTCAGTTGGAGGAGTTATGGACACAATTTAATGGAGATGATAAACATACTCGACAGGCATCATTAAAGTTGGTAGGAGTATTTACAGTATCTCTGAATTCCTGAAATCCCATACTAATAAAAGGCAATGAGCCTTAATGAAACATATATTGCAGGCCAACTCGGGGGAACCTTTCAGTTGAAATATCAACCCCAAATTAAATAAGTTATGGTGGGTAAAAAAGTGACAAAAACCCTCCACCGTATATCATACAGCACACACAAATATCACTTGTGAGCACATTCACATGTCTCAGCCAGACCTGCAACCCTGCTTTTCACCATTATCTCCTAGCATACAACGCTTCCACTGCAGCAAGGGATTCTAGGAAATGACATGCAAATGAGCACACAGTGCTCATTGGAATATCCAACTTCAACTTTGAATGTCTTCGGAATTTATGCACAAGCTATTAAACATGTCCAACTCCAAATTAATATTTGAACATTCTGAACTGTTTTTTAAATGGTGCTAGATCTTAACACTCTGCACACCTTATGGCCGCAATACCTCCTAAGAAAGCCCTTTTTATTACAGGATGTAAACCAATTGGGTTTTCAGGAGCTAATTTCAACTCCGTGGGACCCCCCACTTCTTGAGATACTTACAGGTGAAGTTACTTTCTATTTTTTAAATGGATTTTAAATAGCTGTCCAATAGGCGGCTACAACTGATGATGTTGCGGCCTTAGATTTGACAGCTATTTTCTTTCCCCTAGAGGGAGATTTAAATTTGGTAACATAATCAGTTCGTATCTCGAGAACCAGAGGGCCAGGGGTGATGTCACATGACCCCGTTGCCATGGCGATGCAGCACAACAATCTACTGAATCCCGGTAAATAGGTTACAGAGGCCTCACGCGAACCCCCGGCATTTAATTGAAATGCCATGGGAAAGAGCGCGGGGCCTCTGCAACCGCCCGAACCCCCCCCCCAAAAAAAAATTGCACGCCCCCCAGTTTGTGACCGCTGTATAAAGGCACATTTGTGCCATGGTGTCCTATAGTAAATTCAAGATTTCTTGCCAGTCCTTCATTGCTGGCACTTCTTACTACTGATAGGTTTATTGAGCTAAGAGGGGTGGTGGGTCACAGAGGTGGCCTAAAAGACTCCTATTTGCACTCGCTAGACCAGTTGATTTAGGCTAGGAAAAATTCAATCCTTGGAGATAGCTCCATAGCCATACATGTACAATTATAAAATCACATTTATTGAACATATATACAAAAGACCTAATGTCTAAAATGACACTATGTGGCTTCAGGAAACACAGAGAGAGCACAGGGGTAGGGGAATATTTGCTATGAGAGTAATTCAATTCTTGGGAGACTGTTGTTTAATATACTGTTGTATTGGTTCTGCTAGTATTTTCCTAGAGGGAATTCCCATAATAATCCTCTATTAGTATCATAGAGGTATATAGCCTGTGTAATAGGTTGGGATCCCAGCGTGGGAAGGTTGCTAGGTAGTTATGGCTTACAACCGTGTTAGATGGGGCTATGTATTTCAGGGTAAAGTCCCTATATGTCATATGATATCTAGACAGAATAGTTTAGGGACCCCTATATACTGTCCCTCTACCTTCCTTCAGTAAGGTGCACGGAGCGCCTAATGGAAGCGCCCCGCTATGCAAAACCGTTAGCAGTCTGGGCGTCACTACATGTAGCGTGGCTCCGTTATTAGTTAAGAAGCAAGACAGTCAGTTATACCACTTAAAATGCTGTCATTGGTGCTGTCTAAAAGCATGCACCAGTGTGTCTATAGCGCGCTCCCTTTAGCTGTTCATACGACCTGTCAGTCTCGCAAAACTCTCAGCTGAGAGTTTTGCGAGACTGACAGGTCGTATGAACAGCTAAAGGGAGCGCGCTATAGACACACTGGTGCATGCTTTTAGACAGCACCAATGACAGCACTTTAAGTGGTATAACTGACTGTCTTGCTTCTTAACTAATAACGGAGCCACGCTACACGTAGTGACGCCCAGACTGCTAACGGTTTTGCATAGCGGGGCGCTTCCATTAGGCGCTCCGTGCACCTTACTGAAGGAAGGTAGAGGGACAGTATATAGGGGTCCCTAAACTATTCTGTCTAGATATCATATGACATATAGGGACTTTACCCTGAAATACATAGCCCCATCTAACACGGTTATAAGCCATAACTACCTAGCAACCTTCCCACGCTGGGATCCCAACCTATTACACAGGCTATATACCTCTATGATACTAATAGAGGATTATTATGGGAATTCCCTCTAGGAAAATACTAGCAGAACCAATACAACAGTATATTAAACAACAGTCTCCCAAGAATTGAATTACTCTCATAGCAAATATTCCCCTACCCCTGTGCTCTCTCTGTGTTTCCTGAAGCCACATAGTGGCATTTTAGACATTAGGTCTTTTGTATATATGTTCAATAAATGTGATTTTATAATTGTACATGTATGGCTATGGAGCTATCTCCAAGGATTGAATTTTTCCTAGCCTAAATCAACTGGTCTAGCGAGTGCAAATAGGAGTCTTTTAGGCCACCTCTGTGACCCACCACCCCTCTTAGCTCAATTACCCATCCCATATGCACCCTATTCTTCTCTACCAGTAAAAAAGTTTTATTCCAATTTATGGTGAGCGGCAGCCAATCCCTGCCTTGTTACTGATAGGTTTAGTAGGTTTATAACTGATGGTTAGTTGCTGAAAATTAGAAGCAAGTTTCTAACTGTGATGCGTTAGATCAAAACAGGTGTCTGTGGGTAGTGTAGGTTTACTGGCTATGTACTTCTTTAACACAGGATGTGCTGAAAAAGCTGTGTATTATAGCAGGCTGGACAAGAAGCAAAAAGTGACCCTGTGTGCTCATTTGCATGTCATTACCCACAGTCCCTGGCTGCAGTGGAACATTGTATGTTAAGAGATGATGGTGAAAGGCTGGGTCCCAAACCTGTCTCAGACATGTGAAAGTGCTCACAAGTGGTATCTTTATTTTCTATTAGTTCACAAAGGACTAAAGTTTATTTAAAATCCTGTATTATTTGAGCATGTGCTGTATATATATATATGGTCAACACAGACAATGTAAACATAAATTGGTCTCATTACAAACAAAGGCTCATCTATTCTCACTTTTATTGATAATTCCTGGTATTACTGGAACAACAACTCCTGCCACTTCTAGCAGGCAGATTAATTTGAAGCCGAAAAAAGGCATTCTCAGCATTGTTTATTGTCTGTATAGAAAAAGTATTGTGTGCAGTTGTGGGAAATATACCATGGGCGTAGCAACATTTATTTCTTAAAGGGGCAGTTCCCACTGCATGTTTATTTTTTTAGAGATTGCTTCACAGTACTGAACAATAGGATACCTGTTTTCATCTGTCTAGCTTTTCCCCTACTCACTGATGTTTCTTTAAACTGTGTCATTTAATTCTAAAAGATAAACCAAGAAACCTAAATCAATATGGCTGCTAATCCCCCAATTTAGTGACATTAGCGGATCTTTAAAAACTTTATCAGAGACGATTAGAGTAAGACATTTTTTTCTGATAAGACCCTTTGATGTCTGTATGGAAAACAGCTCAGTTCTGCCTGGTCGAGTGGAAAAGTGAAAATAAACAGCATGCATTTCCATGTGAACAATCTACTGCGGGTTTTGGGCCTTTTTAAATAAAGAAAGAGGAATAAAAAATAGCTAAGAACAAAAAATGAAGTAGGATGGGTAATTTACCTCAAGGGCATTACATGATGCTTACGTTTAAATATGTCATACTTTGGGGAACTGCTCCTTTAAATTTGGTAAAACAAACAATAGCCTTTGAACTGTACCGTAATCCAGCTGTATCTTCATAAACCATTTGCCGCCAGATTCAGAAAGTAATATTCTTGATTCATTTTGTTTCAATATCATTAAATCATATGCTAAGTAAAATGCGCGGCTAATTTCTGCTTTACAAATTAAACTGCCCCCCAGCACACATGACTATTACTTACTAATTACAACCAAGAGGGTTTAATAAAACAGTTAAAGCAACAATCCTGCTTTTCCTTTTTTTCTTTAAAAAAAAAAAAAAGTGTGAAGCACGGGGGTCCTCGGAGCTGAAGTGCGTTAATTTTAGGCCCAGGTGACCCCTTGCTTCCCAAGATACGTATGCTCGTAGTGGGTGCTGTTAGCAACTCTGGCAGGGCTGTGTGTGGGGAACATAATAGCGGCTTAAATCTCCTGTGTCACATTGGCCAATATGAAGCAGTGACATCATCCCTTGCAGCTACCTATTGGCCTGCGTGACCGCCGAGACATTTAAACCTCCGGAGCTGCTACCTAGGGTTGCCAGGTGTCCAGTATTGAACTGGACTGTCCTGTATTTGGGCACTCTGTCCAGTAAAAAATTTGAGGTATTACTGCACATGTATGTGTATACCGGTATTACCTCTCTAGACATAGTGACCTGACTGGCTTGGGGAGGCCGCGGGATTTCCCTGAGCAGGGAGAGAGCAGGACTGTTGCTAGGATTATGCAGGCAGTCTGGAGGTGGTGTCAGGAAACAGCATGGAGCGGTGAAGTGTGTATGTGTGTCTCGAGCATGTCGAACCTTTCACTATTGTGTCCAGTATCTTTGGAGAAGCCACCTGGCACCCCTACCCCTAATGGGGTTCATCTCCAGAAACCCCTTGCTTTCCACCTATTTAAAAAAAAAAATGTTCTGCTGCGTTAATAAGTTTCCCTGAGCAGATTTAGAGGAAAACAATGTCATTTCTTAAGACTAAGAACACTTGTGCTTCTTGCTAAATAGTTGGCTTTTGTACAACTTGCCGAAAAATTTGAAAGCGTATGTTGTATGTAGATTCTAAAGAGAAGGCCAGGAAACTTGTGGCCTGTAATATTAAAGGTTTTGAAACATCTGACATAAAAACTGTATTGCTGAACCTGGAAACACAAGGTTGTAGGCTCACCTGCCGTGATATTGGACTTACTTTTTCTGTTTATACCTGCGTTTACCAAATGGTAACGCGGCCGAAACAAAAACGTTTCCTTCCTGCACTATGAAAGACAACAGGTTTTCTGCAATTATGACAATTATGCAAACACTGATGCTGTTTGGTGTGGTATTTAGTGACCACAGCCCATTTTTCTGAAGTGAACATATCAATGTAGTAGCAGAAACCACAGTAGAAAAATGCTGTTCACTGAAGAGTGCAATCCCACGTAGCCAGCCACAAAACAACCTTCTGTAAAGTAACTGTTGAATTGGTTTCCATACATTTTTCTAACCATGCTAATAGTAAAGATGTGCATGCTATTATTTGTTTTTGTTTAAATGTCATTTCTTGCAGACCTTTGTTTGTCATTCCAGTGCTTTCTTTAACCTTATCAGTGTTTATCAGAGAGCCAAAAAAAGATAAAGTGAGGCAGAGAGAGGGGGACTCCGGCTAAAAAAAGCACTCGCTGAACATATAGGGACAACAGAGAAAAGAGAGTAGCAAAACTGTTCCCAAGTCTCAGCTCACCATGTGAACAAACCAGCTTGTGAAATGATTAAAAAATACACGTAGGTGTCAGATTTGGCTAAAAGAAGACATCAACCAACCATATGGGCCACTAAAGGTACACAGATGGTAGTCTCACCACTGTCTCTGTGTCTTGTTTCCAAAGATGGCAGAGCCACCAACCTGGCAAGAGATCCCTAATACGATGATACTGTGATATTTGGTAGTCGGCAGTGACTTGACCTATCAATGAAATCAATCACCTTTGCACATCACAAGTGCCATGGGAGACATTTTAGGATGCTCGGGAGACCATGCAAACGGGATTTTTCCATCCCTCATTATTAGTTAGCATAGTAAGAACTTTTACATAGAGGTGACACTAGTAAACTGACAAGAACATTTCAGAGCATAAAGGACTAAAACTAAGAATTTCAAAGGTGTAATCCCTGCCAAAATCAACATTAAGTCAAATGCATGATATGAAATTGTGGACAATTATATATACTATCCTCATTTTTTCCCCAAAACAATTCTCAAAATTGACACTGACAAGCATCTGTATCATGGAGAATATGGTTGCCATTTTCTCTCCCAGAATCCTCAACTTGTCACTGATTATTGTTTCTCCCTTCCAATGGAGGCAAATGACATCATCATGTTGGAATTAGAACTTCATAGGATTCTGCTTGTCATATTGTTCAATCCCAGGTAGCAGGATTTTCAGAGGACCCTTCTTTCTGTTAGAAAGGTCCAGTGACTTTTAACTGCAATGCAACCGAAGGGTTGAAAAATGAAAAATAAAATAGTACAATCAATAACAAAACAGAAGTTATACCAACAATATTCTAACAAAAACTGAAACCTGTTTAAAGGTTTTTAATACACCAACATCCTCTATATGTTAACCACACATCACGCTACAATGTGTAACCCCCCCCCTCCCCCACATACTGACCCCCTACCTGGCTCCTCTCCAAGATGTGTTCTGGATATGATGTGTGATGGACAAGGGCTCAGCCAATGACATTGGACTCTGGAGATGTTACAGGCAGGGTTGCAACCTACTATTGAATGCTAACCTGGAGACTTTTTGCAATTAAATCATTTTTTTGACATTTATTAATTTTATATTTATTTCTCTAAACATCTCCAGTGGCGGCATCCCCTGGCATCTTTTCCTGCAAGGTCCAGTCAACTGGGCTCCATGATGTCAAATGTGGTCATGGTGTTGCCATGAAAACGTGACATCATGTGATGCTGTGTCAAGTTGCCATGACAACGAGACGCCATATAGCAGGGGTGCGCAAACTGGGGAGGCGCGCAAGATTTTTCTGGGCAGGCACGGTGGTTGCAGCGGCTCCGTGCTCTTCCCCCAAAGCATTTAAATTAATGCCTTGGGGGATTGCGTGAGGCCTCTGCAACTTCACTTACATTGTCAAACCGGAGTGGTGGCAACCGTGGTTACAGGATGCAATTCTTTAAGAGTCCCTGGCGGAGCATGAGGAGCCAGAGCAGCTGCGAGCCTAAGGGATCTCAGGGTGATTCAAGGTGATCAGTGAACCAGTCTGTGAGCGGTACAACTCGGCGGATGCTAGGTGACCAGATGATGGATCAATCCAATAAGTAGAGCCAGCACCGAGCAGCAGTCTGTCTGATATTTGGAGGTGTGAGTAGCTACCTAGGGATTCCTCATTTCAGAGAAGTGCTAGGTAATTAAGTCTTTGCGAAGATACAAGCTTGCTACATTAATATACTATCAACAAGAGCTCTATTGGTTATCGTCATCTATACAAAGCCCCTAAGTACAGGGTCAAGTGGTGGTGGGGAGAGATATTGTTGTACATCTGCGCAGCATCTTGTGTGATTTATACATTATTCATGTTGATGAATGATCCTTCTGTTTGGGGATCATATGTAGCTAGAGTTGCCACCTTTTACTGAAGGCCAATCTGGAGACAACACTTTTAAATTTAGCTTACCTTCGCGGCATTTTGCCTTTTTTTCCTCTGGCATCCTTCCAACATCTTCCCGGCATCTCCCGCTGCAACCCATCAATATGGCCGTGCGGCGTCAAATGGCGGCGTGTTGCCATGACAACAGGACGCTAAGTTACGTCACATCACGTGGCATCAAGATGCCATGACAACGGGGCGCCTTATGGTGCTGAGGCGTCACCTGATGTCACCTTGTCATGGCAACGCGGGGCCGTGTGGCTTCATGATGTCACGTAGCATTCCCATTGACATGTGAAAAAGAAAAAATGTGCACAAGCGCTAAAGACTAAAACACCAGTGTGACAATTGCAAAATATATATATATAAAGGCTGCCTAGTAATACTGTCAGTACTGACAGAGAAAGTGAAAGTGAAAACAAAGAAAAACCTGGCGCCAAAAGTTCATTGGATAATCCTGTACTCCTCAGGGGATCAGCACACTTGCTTGACAGGCCATATAGGGGAAAAAACACAAACAGACACAGATCATAGTGCAACACTGTAGGGTTAAAACAGGTCTACACTAATACACACACTGCACATATAACATAGAGACTCCTAGTGACTATAAAAACTATTTATTAAATAAAAAGAACTATGCCATAAAATGGTTTGGACAAATGAGAACACCGCTGGTCATCCAGATATGAAAAATCAGAGCCCTACTTACAAGCAGCAAGGCAAATACAGGCAATGCAACAAAGAGTCTTCCGGCTGCTGCTGGTGTCTTTGCAGAGATGTGATTCCTGCTGCACCGTGACTCTCGTGCTGACTCTCCCTCCAGGGGTTAACAGGAACAGTGGCAGTGTTGGAGGCCTGCTTGTGGGGCTCACAGCTCTCCTCCACGTGAGGCTGCTCTCCTCACTTCCTCCTCCAGTTACACAGGCTGTCTCAGCGTGCCTGCACGCGAGTGTGCACGTGCCCTTAAAGGGACAGTACAAGCGTCCTGTATGCCAAGAACTAACGGCTGCAATGGGGCTCAAATGTGACCAAGTGTCCCAAAAAGTCCAATACCAAGCTCAAAGTGACTGTGTCACCTGCCCTACGCGTTTCGTGGATGTTACTCCACTTCCTCAGGGGCTACAAAGACTGACACTGAATGACATGTACATATACCCTAACCAATTAAAAAATAATTGCCCAATTAGGCTGTATAGCCTGCATGTCATTAATATCAAATCACTACGTCTCTAACAACATAATACACATACAATACATTAAACAACATTAAAAACATTCAGATATCAACTGATAACCATATATCCCAAAATTGAGGCCAGATGTAATATCATAATAGGCATTGATATATACCAAAATGCCAAATTGTGGCCAAAGGATAAACAAACCTGCTTAAGCCACTTACATACTAAGACAGCCTGTGTAACCGGAGGAGGAAGTGAGGAGAGCAGCCTCACGTGGAGGAGAGCTGTGAGCCCCACAAGCAGGCCTCCAACACTGCCACTGTTCCTGTTAACCCCTGGAGGGAGAGTCAGCACGAGAGTCACGGTGCAGCAGGAATCACATCTCTGCAAAGACATCAGCAGCAGCCGGAAGACTCTTTGTTGCATTGCCTGTATTTGCCTTGCTGCTTGTAAGTAGGGCTCTGATTTTTCATATCTGGATGACCAGCGGTGTTCTCATTTGTCCAAACCATTTTATGGCATAGTTCTTTTTATTTAATAAATAGTTTTTATAGTCACTAGGAGTCTCTATGTTATATGTGCAGTGTGTGTATTAGTGTAGACCTGTTTTAACCCTACAGTGTTGCACTATGATCTGTGTCTGTTTGTGTTTTTTCCCCTATATGGCCTGTCAAGCAAGTGTGCTGATCCCCTGAGGAGTACAGGATTATCCAATGAACTTTTGGCGCCAGGTTTTTCTTTGTTTTCACATTCCCATTGACATGGCAACGAAGAGCCATTTGATGACGCGCGGCCATATTGACAGGAGTCACTTGCAGGGTGAGAGGACGACGGGAGACACCATTGCCGCACGCCACTGAATGCCACCACCTGGAGGTTTAGGGATACGTGGCCAAAACCAGTATTCTCTGGGTCAAATCCGGAGTGGCAGCAACCCTGTATGTACCTCTAATGTTTACTGTGTTATACTAAGTGTTAAATACTCCTGTGTTATTTACATCACTATATTGTATTTCCATTGTCTGACCTATGGCCACGTGCTCGGTTAGAGATATAGTATGGGTCAATATAAGGGAGTAGGACTTGGGCCCCCACCTTAGTAGATAGGCGTCAGTCTATGGATAAAACGAGGGGTTACAATATTACCATATACAATGTCAGCTAAGTCGCAGGCTGAATATCAGTAGAATAACGTTTAAAATTATGATGGAAAAGCAAACACTATGCTCATATAAAAACTGGCTCCAATTGTAATATATAAACATAGAGGAAAGACTGATTGGTTAAAAGTTGTGTTTCCCTTATCCAATAGTGTTTATCATGATGAAAAGATTATAAGGTCTATATCTACTCACATTTCAGAAAAGTCCTAGCGCAATGAATTTTTCGGAAAACATATTTATTTAATGACACCACATTCTGTGCCCCGCACGGCCAAAAAGATTGATGGGATGTTGCATAAAAGCCACAAGGAAATATTAGCTGCAATCAGCATGCTTAACTTGTAGCTAAAGAGACATAATGGTCTTGAAGGGGTTGGCAGACTAGAACAGGCAGATTTATTTGCTCTGGTTAGGTCGTCAGAAGTACCAGAAGTACCAGAAGTCATGCACCAGTACTTAAAAGAGGTCAGGTTACTAACATTAGCTACCATTATTTGTTCCATATAAACTGGATTTAATATTGTTTCTAATGCAATATATTAAAATGATCTGCAGTTTACAAATTAAAATATAGCTTTAGAATTCAATTTAAACATATCCTTTTATTTACTCTTCCAGGCGGTACACTGGAAGTAGATATATTTTAAAACCTTTTAACTGATTGGCTGGCAAAGCCAGCCAATCAGCCAGTACAGCATCTCGTTAGCCAGTTAGAACCAACCAGAAAAAGAAAAAAGGTTAAAAACAAATATACAACAAAAAACAGTATTTAAGTGCACCTGTAACTGAAAATAAAGTGCACCAAAAGAGGATGTGGAGTTTCAAAGAAAAACCATGGGGAGATACCGAGCAGAGCACCCCACTTAAGGCCCAATGGGAAGTGAACGCAACTTCCTGCCCAGTGGCCACAGCGTGGGTGTACTGATATGAGAGAGCACCAGCACCCGCAGTAAGGCCTGGCAGGTAAGGGACTGCTTTTTGGACTTATAAATAGTCAGTTTGGCTAACATTTGGGAGTTTGAAAACTCTGTGCACTATATTTAGTAAGGGTGGATATTTCCACTTTTGTTTTGGTTTTGCTTCTAAAAAAAATGTTGTGCTTTGGTTTTGGATGCGGTTTTGGTTATAAAAACGTTGTATTTTGGTTCTACTTTTCCAAAACTAGACGTAATTATTTTTGATTTTTTTTTTTTTTTTTTACAAAATTATAAAAAAAAAAAACTCAGTCTGCAGGAAAATCTAAAATAGCATAAAAATGCATCCATTAGGTATAAAATCATAAAACAAATTAGGAAACTATAGTAATATGATTGAAAAACATAACATTATTAAAAGAGATATGGCAAGAAATATCTAGAGATGTTATCAGAGTGAAGATGGCCAACAAGCATACTTACGATGCTCTAAAATACTAAGCAACTATATTATCTCCCCTGACACAAATAACTAAACGTTGAGATAATCATTTTTCTCAAAATTATGAAATATCTGGTCTCTCTAAAGAAGATAACAATGAGATATCTAAATACATTAGTTTGACTCTTATATCCATTAACAGAAATGGAGCTATGTGACTTATTTCAAAAGGGGTCTTTGAAAGACTTCAAAGTAACTTTCATATGGAAATAACAATACATACAGTCACTTCTAATCTATGATAGTATAATACTGGTCACTTAGAAGATATAAATATTAGTTCTCTTACAGCTTGATTATGACATAATAAAAATGGAAGGGGGGATGTATCAAGTATTTTCTTCCATATTGTCTCTATTTAAACCTTAACCTGGGTGCGGCAGGTATTCTGGCCTCTGAGATCAAGTGATCTCTTATATAGTGATGGCATGCCCAGGTTCTACATTGCTGAAATCAGGAAAGAAAGAGGAAGCCCTCCTCTTCCTTATATATCAGGTCCGTAGCTCGATCAGTCACACTACAGATGGCCTGGGAATGGAACCAGAGCCATGAGAGGGCCATTCGAAGGTAGCCACAGGCATTTAAGGGTTAACGTAAAGGTCCCAGTTGGAAATACTGGGATATATTAACTATAGTTACTGTTTTTATCATGTGACAACATTTAAATAGGAAGATTGTAGACTCTCTACCTCGTTTTTGCCAACATTTTTGTCGTCCTAGACCAAGTCCTTTTATTAATTCATCATTTACACACATGAGTTCCATAAATAATGGCAATGCAAATATGAGTCCTGGGCACACTGTTGCATCTAATCAAGTTTGCCTTGAAAAGGGTTCTATAATGGAACCGAACATTGTTAATTTGCTCTTCATAAAACTTGATTAAGTACAATGGCGTGCCCAGGACTTTACTTGAATTGAGGTGATATACCGTCATTTGAAAAAAGGACCTACAGTATGTTGGTGATTTGCTAAATAAAACTTCATTAAGTGCAACTATGTTCACAAGACTCTCCTTACTTCTATGAGCCAAAGAATAGCCCCTACTTACCTGAAGACTCCCTATCTATTGAATATGTATGGTGTGCTTATTTTATTGCTTTTTTGATCACTGTCAATTCAAACATGTAGAAACGATTTCAGACCTTAACAAAATGTATGGATTATTATTCAGGTAAGCAAATACTTTCCCACACAGGTGATACTAGTAGACTGTCAAAAACTGTAAAGAGCATACAGTAAGGTACAAGACCAAGAATTTCAAATGTGCAATCCCGTCCCAAATCAACTTGGAGCAAAACACATAATGGACAATTACAGGTAGTATCCTAATTTGTTTTCCAAACAATTCTCAAAATGTACTGACAAAAGCAGCTCTATCATGGAGACTCTACGGTTGCTATTTCCATTCCCAGAATCCTCTGCTTGTCACTGATTATAGTTTTTCCCTTTCGAGTGGGGGCAATAACATCAGACTTGAGTTAAAGCTCCATATGATTCTGTTTGCCATACAGTTCGATTCCAGATAGCAGGATTTTTAGAGGAGCCGTAATCCACTTAGAAAGTTCCAATAAAATTCAGGAAGGGTCTCAGTAGAGGGGATTGCACCTTTAAATAACTTTACATTACATAAGACATTGTATGCAGTATGTCTTAGAAAAGTTTGGAATCCATTTATAACAAATAAAAATACCACGTGTGGGCACATTTGCATGTCTTAAACAGGTCTGCAACACTGTCTTTCCCCGTTATCGCTTAGCAAACAGTGCTTCCACTGCAGCCTGGGATTCTGTGTAATAACATACAAATGAGCTCTCACAGTGAGTCACTCTTTACTTATCCATTTTAACATGGACCCCTACAAGCTTACTTGTACTACACAGCTTTTCAGCACAGCCTGGGGTTAAAGTAGTTCATAGCTGGTAAATCTACTCACTTTGAAAACTTCAGCTGCATCTAAAGAAAGATATTAAAGCAGTCCAAGCGAGCGTAGCGTTAAAAAAAGAAAAGAAAAAAAAAAAGGTTTGAACCGGTACCTCTCTTTGGTTTAAATGTCTCAGTCACGCAGGCCAATAGGAAGTCGCACTGGATGATGTCACGGCTTCCTAGTGGCCCGCGTGACGTGGGACATTTAAAGCCGCCATTACGAGAACCCCAACCAGCCCAGTCGGAGCTGCTACTGGCAACAACCTTCCAAGGTAAGAATCACAAAACACACACACACAAAAAAACGCCGGGCTTGGACTTCTCATTTGAAAAAATACATTTTCAAATGAGGATTGTGTGATTTCAACAGCCAGAGGTAGAAAGTCATATAATGTGAAAAATCGGTGGGAATGCTACAGTATTTGGTACCAGTAAGATTATATTAACTTCGAACATACTGTCGCATAGCTGGAATGAGGTGTAAGAGTTTACATCACAATTGTCAGGTTTGTACACTATCCATGAAAATTTAATTATTTAACAGGACTACATCTATGAATGCCAATATGATTTGCCTGTGTGCTACATAAATGCCATTTGGCAGTGGCCAATTAAATTAGAGTCAGCACTATTTTGTATATAGCCTAATGAATATTCAAACAATGTAACAGTAACCTCAACTTGGCTTAACTTGACCACACATGGTTATTCAAAAATATTATTGTTCAGATGAAAATGTTTTGTTCAATAGAAAGGATTCTACTGCTATGATATATAAACTTACATGACCACACATTCAAGTTTTGTGGATTTCACTGTTCGTCTGCAAACAGGAAATGTTTATTTAAATATTGCTTTCCAAAACATACTTTTACTGAGCTGCATAACAAAAATCCATTCCTGCTTCAGCTGTGCTACTAATTGTTTATTTAGCCCTTTACTCCCTTGTGTGTCTAGAGGTCCAGGTGGTAAAGCTAGAGAGGGTCAACCCTATAGAAATAACAGCACACAAATACTGTTTTTGCCTCACAGAACCACAAGGAATGTCCACTGCTTAGAGTAATTATGTGAACACGCAAGGAACAGTCACGGCCATTGGTAGTAATATGTGCATGGTTTATGTGCAGTTGGAAAAGCACCGCTGGGCACACAGTAATATTACATGGGATTTCCTTAAAGAGCCATAGTTTGTAAAGTGGGGCCTCCGTTTTGAGTAATTAAGGGGAAAGGCATGAGCAGGAATGTCCAATCCAATAAATTAGAGTGCTTCAATCAGTTTAGGCACAGATGGAAAAGCACCTTTGGGAAAATAGTCAATAACAATATAACAATGATCTACAGTCCACAACTTTCATAGAAACATATCCATGCCTCCAGTCCAGAAGTAGTCACCTATTGCCTTTCAAGGGCAACAGAGCCTGCATTTGCCCCTTCATTTAACCCCAGAAAAAAAACTATTTAAGGGATTATTGACCTACTGAACCAAAAATTCTGAACCGTCTCTCTTCGATTCTTTCTTACAGAAGTCTTACAGTATCTTTCCAATGTTGTTTGCATTTTCATTTTAATTCTGGAGGAGGTGCCTATTTATCTTTTGCTATGAGAAATAAAATAAGACTCATACGTATATTTAGTATACTGTCAGTTTTGGATTTGTACCGAAAGAATGAGGGACAAACCAAAACAGCTTGTACTGTATTTACTCTTTGCCCTAACCAAAGCAGTGGTTTGGTTAGGATATGAATAAATGATAGTTAATGTTCTTTTCTTATTCTCATGAGTCGTGTACAATACAGATTGACTAAAAATAGCACCTGAACTTGGGCACTTATTATTTGGGGTGCAGAAATTGGAACAATATCTAAGGGAGTCACAAAACTCAACTCTTCTGACCTGCTTACAAAAGTTGCATTCCTATTGGTAGTCTCATATCTGTTTCAAAGTACAATAGGTATCTGAATATCAACATCATAGTGTCAAATCTCACACCATCAACTGAACATGATTTAGTTGCTTAAATAATGTGCCTCTGTGGTGCAATCTATAATACTTGAAACTTTTTTTTATCACTTTGTTTTATAAGTGTGTGTGGAATTCCCATCCCTTTAATCTCAAACACTTCCCAACCCTTCACACATTAAAACGTGTGATCTACATCTACATCTACAGTCCAACAAACATCCTCCTGATTCAATCACTATTCTCCCTCCTGCCTCTACCTTCTATCATCCAAGACCAAGAAAAGAACATCCATTCCAGCAGCTAACTTCATCATCAACAAGTCTTTAGACCCTCACCATTAACTCCCCCACTTATGTTTGCACTCTTCCTTCCCTTTAGATTGTACGAATCTTGGGCCCTCCTTATATAACAAAATCAGGCTACAGATGTAGCAAAGGTTATGGTTTCGCAGATTTCGGACAACCCGCGCTAACATGAGGATTAATACTGCGGTGGGTCCGATCTGGAAACATGCACCCTTGCAGTGTGACCGTGTCAGACAATATCTCTGGCGCCATGGACTTTTGCTTTTTTGACCAGGGAGCCGATGACAGCGAGTCTTGCTATATCTGTATGTTGAATTTTGTTTTGTTTTTGCTATTGTCTTTCATGCCCTAATTGTACTGCACCACCTAACCTGTTTGCACTGGTTTATTATAATAATAATTAATTCAGCAGTGACGATTCCATAATTATATGCTGTAACACTGCATGTGTTTTTGTATGCTTTCTCAAGAAGTGTTGTATAATAGGCTATTGTTTTTCCCAGTAGTTATTACTACTACCATTAATTTTAATGTGTAAATCATAGCTATTAAACAAATGAAAACATAATTTTGAATATTAAACTTTCAGTAGATATGTCTTGCATTCTGATACCCTTTAATGGACCAACATGAGAGTTCATAGATTCATTAGTAGTGTACAGAGCTAGTGAAACATGAAGAACAGACCTATTAGGTCTCAAATAATATTAAGTATTTTTACATTATTTAAACAGGGTTTTCCTCTGGTGCATTACTATATCAGCGGTATGGACTCCCTCGCATTAAGGCTACTGCCCTCAAAATGGGACCATGTTTGAAGGGAACAAAAATGGCTGCTGAAAAGAAGCTGATAGTGAGCTAATCTTGAGGGCAAGTAATTATATTGCTCACTAGCAAGAACCTGCATAGTAGCCATCTTGGATCATGGCACATGTCTTCTGCTTGTTAAAACATATAATTTAATGTATTTCAGTAAAGCTTACTAAAATAGGGGATCCTGGTCCAAGGGGGCCCTGTTAAGGGAATTGCTTTAAAAACCTTTTGAAGAGTTTATACTGTACCACAGCCCTTTTTTGACAAGAGGGAGTTTGGTATCCAGAGTATCCAGAGTGCAAATATAATCCTAATTTTTGTTAAAGTATTAGCGTCTCCATTGCAACATGCGACTGCCCTGAGGGTTTAACGGCAAACTTTAATTTGAGCCCTTTTCTATTATTAGCATCACTGTTTTACTGGCTAATACTGAAACAAAATGGTTATGCTAGAAGCACTGCGATGTACTGAAATATGAATCAGAGTTATTTATTAAAAGTCATTATGTAAGAATAAACTCCAAAGTAACTCAAACTGGATTACGCTAATTTGATACTGCTTCTCTAAACATTACAGTGGCATATCATTTCTCTTTGCATTCACAGACTAATTAGATACAAAGGATGGCTATTAAAAAAGCAAACACGTATACATGATGGATTCTAGCATTTCAAATTCCTTGTTACTGGGTTAACTTCCGATTACTACATTTCTCTGTAAACATTTTGGTTTCTATACACTACTAATGTAATTTAGAAAGGAACAAAGTAAGCAGTGCAGTCAGTCAGCCAGTCAGTCAGACATCCATAATAATCATTCAAGTTAAAATAATTGATGAAACTATTTTTGCGATGTAGCTGGCTTTCATGAGATGCCAGGACAGCAAAAAGTTAAAACTCAAAGTGTACTTACAAAGTAAAAATGTTTAGTTATTTAGTGTTTGTATTATGAATAAACACATAATACTTGTAAAAAAAAGTTTAGCAATAATAAATTAATGTTGGTTAAATAATAACTACTGAATACACAACCTAAAATGGTGTATACACAAAGCTCTACATATATATTTACTGATGTAACTGTAATATATATATATAATCACCAGGTGTTGCATATGATTTACCTGCAACTATGCTTGAGTTCACCTATGGAATCTGGATTTCATATACAGTACGTGTGTGTGTTATAGATATATACCATATATATATATATATATATCGTTAGAGATATACACATAATACATTTTAGATTTCATATAGAGAAAATTATTAATATTAAGTAATAGCAGTTAATTGAATACATAATGATAACAATGAACAATTATAATTATTACACACATTTTGTAATAATGTTTCTAATGTAGATTTATTAAACCAAGATATGATGTTCCTTGGTACCAGTTATAACAATAAATTATCACCACTTTTTCATAATGACACATCACTAGTTACCACTAAATAGCTTTCCTTCTTAGAAACATGTATGTAAAATCTTTCAAATGTATTTAAAATGTGTTTAGGTCATTCTAATATATTCTTTATTGTAGGGGCAAATTTATTGGACCATAAGTGACTGCTATTATTGAAGTTTATTTAACTCTAATTCTGTTTGTATTACCATTAATGGTATGATTTATGTCATTGGTATTTTAGGTGCTGAAACAATGAACACAGTTCACAGTGTGTCTGAATCTGAGTAACATGGTGTGGAAGCCCCAATATAGGTGGTATTATTGTGGCCACAGTAACACGTAGTAGTGCTTAAGAAGTTTGATAATTACATTGTGAATAATAGTTATATAATTTTCATACACAATGGCGCATTGTTATCTTGTAAACAACAAGTATAGTATTTTTCCCCATTGTTTATGTCAAATATTCCCCAGCTATACCAGTATGAGTGGAAGACTATAACACCATTAAAAGCCTCTCTGGAGATACAAAGCCCATCTTTAAGTGATTTATTAGGTGTTTCAAGTAATTTAGACTGAAAAGGAACATTCTGTATATTACATTTCAACACTTCATTCAATTTGTTTTATTACTTAATAGCTGGGCTGTTGCTTCTGCAAACCATACCATCACAGTTTAAGTTAAGCAAACAAAAAATAGTTTATCTATGTTACTAATCCTGAGTATTTAACATTTTTCCGGAGTACGTTGAATTTGGGATCCATCCAAAGCAGGACATTATTTTGTAAATACACTAACACAACTTAACCTTAACACAAGGAATCAATTTGCATACACATTACCAATCACTCTTTTATCCGGATCTTTCATGTTAACGTAATATTGTGGCATATGTGGCACAGTTGATATTTCATTGAAACAAGTGTCCTTAAAAAAAATACATGTACGTGGGTTACCCGTTTATTTAAGGCAAAAAGTAGAGCCACTAATTACTGGTATCTTTACAATGTTTCCTTGAATAGTCTGATACAGAAGTAAAATACAGTATACCCGCTACTAAAATTGCTGTTATAGCAGTGGAAACCGAGTTACATCATACTTTACTAAAGGACACAATTAAAGTGAATTAGCGTTTCAAAGAAAGTATAATATAATGCAATTACTGTAGTCATAATATGTGATCAAATGCATTATCCTGAAAGTGATACAACTTTGACAGAAAAATGATACAGGTTTGAAATATGCATATATAATTAGTCTTTATACTGGTATGACAGTTTAAGTATCTAATAAGCTTAAAATATATACACCTTTTTAATGACAAAAATACATTTATAACGTTATCCTCTGCATGGGAGATAGTTTGAATCTATTTTTTCACAAGTAGATTTGAATGGAGATCAAACATACTGTAAAATCATGTAGTTACCATAACACTGGCTATGTGAACAAATCAGTACTTAAAAACAGTAATCACTGTAACTTGTGGCTTGTATGATGCTGAACACTTTTAACCTTGCTTGTAAGTAGTGATTTAAAAGTTGGGAGTTAAAAATGTGTTCAAGTTCCACTTTTTACATGCACAAAAGCATAGCCCATGGAAAGCTACATGTGCGGTTTGATTTACACTTAAATCCACTCCCATATAAATAGAGCACAGGACTGGACACGTGATAATGCAGAAAGCTGTAATCTATAAAACCCATGACAGTATTACAGGGCTGTCACAAATTATGTTGCAATATGCAAAAGATTTAGGAGCAGTGAGGACTTTCAAAATAATGTAATGTAAATTCAAGGAAACCTCTATGGGATGTCAAATAAATGAGTTAACACTTTGGGGGGAGGAAGAAATGTTTTTTTTTCTTTTTTTAATACTGAAGTATTTCTTTTAAATGCCTATTTACTGATTCTCTCTCTCTCTCTCTCTCTCTCTCTCTCTCTCTCTCTCTCTCTCTCTCTCTCTCTCTCTCTCGACAATTGTGGCTCTAATTTAAGATTATTGAATATTGCGAATGTTGTTATTTTTTACAATACTGTTTTCACATCCAATTTTACTACAGTATGGTATGATGTAGGATGATGCACTATACACAACTTGTAATAATACAGGTAATACAGGCAACTTGTAATAATGCAAAATGTGTAAAACTGTATTGCTCAGTATACGTCAAAGAATTCAGAGTCCAGTAATAAATGTGTAACTGTTTCCAATATATATACACATGTATTATTGGACGCTTGAATTATTTGAAGGTTACTGTGTGTGTGTTTTTTTTTTTTTTATATATATATATATATATATATATATGTATGTATGTATGTATGTATGTATGTATGTATGTATATATATATTTATATAAACCATATCCACTGATGTTCATATGTACAGTACATATGTAATATGTATATGATATTCCGAAATTTATAGGTGCATTAAAAAATGTAAGATACTTGTGGGTGCTGAAAGTCAATGGTGAGACCCCATAAAAATTAAGCGAAAAAAGGTAGCATCCCAAAACAGTGGTCCAGTGGTTAATAATTATTCAGTGAACGTTTCGGACCAACACAGCTGACCTTTCTCAACATTTAAAGCGCTACTCTAATGCTTCATTAAAATGATGTTCCATGTATACTTACAGTCTTTCTGCATTCCTGGGGATACCCTTTGGCACCGTTTTTAGTCCAAGTCCATGACAATCCACGTTAGGACCAGAACAGGTACATTTGCTTGGACAGCCTTCAACATGGGTAAAAGTTAGTAAACTCCAAAAACCCAGGATCAACACCATAGACACACATCCACATCTGAAATCTGGCACCATGGTTGGCTAGGAAGATTTCTCCTTGAAGTATCCCTGGTCTTCTTATGAAGTTAATAAGATTGAGATGATCTTAGCACACTGCAGAGTGAGCATCTAGTGATGTCAACTCCAAACTCATCCTTGCTCTGAATAAAGCATGATCAGATCTGCACAGAGGGTGGAAATATAGTTTCAGCCTCTTGAGAGTTTTTCCAAGTTTCCAATCCAAATCCCCCAAGAAATCAACTAGTTACCTGCTTTGAGATAAAAAAAAAAAAAAACAGCAAAGCAAATCAATTTTGTCAGACACCGCTTAAAAGATTCCTTCTCCTTCCCCAAACCTAGGCAGGTAAGAGGAAAATCAATGAGAGTCAAACAAGCAGACGAAGGAAATATACACGAGAACCAAGAGACCCTGCTGCAAATTGATCTCCAACGACCTACTGTATATACTTTCTTTTCACGCGTGTGCTGCCCTCTGGTGGTTACACATGATAACGTCCCGTGTTCTTAATGCTATGCCAGGTATGAAGTTCTCAAGAAAAGTGACTTTAGTGACTGCCAGCTAACTCTTAGCAATGGCTATTCAATTGTTCCCTAAGCATGAAGCAGCCAGGGAGCAAAGTTGGCGCTCGGGGGGGAAGTGCAGGTCGGGTAGTTGAAGAGGCACAGGCACCACTGAATGGGAGCTCTGCTCATGCCTTGCACTTCATTCACTCTAGCGAGAGAGCAAAAGGCAAATCAAGTTATTCCAACCCCTTCCAAAACCCAGGCGCCTCTTCCTATTGGCCGAAGCTACCGTGACGACGAAATTCTTCCCCTGCCTGGGGCAGTCACAATGAAGGGCTGAGGTGTGGGGGGGGAGAACGGGAAGGGAGGAATGTTGCATGGACACAGCAATATGAAGAACTGATAGTCACGAGGAACTCAACTAGGCTCATTGTTTTATTTATTACCTCATCCTCATTATTTTCTGTGCAGCAGAAAACCATACCCCCTTTTTTTTCATTAAGAATCATTATTTTGTTTTAATTAATGCTATTTTATGAATAAATGAGCGAAAGGTACATTTGAATTAGCTACATCAATTATTAGGGAATCTGTACCCTCACAATGCAACATTAACAAATATAACTGTTGACGCTCTCCTGCACTTTTAATGCAGTTTGAGCAATCATTTTCAAGCTCTTCAACAGTAAATTCTAATGATGTAATTATTCTTATTATTAATATTAGATTTAGTATGATTGCACAAGACACATGTTCCTGTATTATAGTTTCAACAGGCACTGGTAGGCAAACTGCACTGCCAATGTTACTGGCAATAAGAGGGTTAAACATGCATTAGTTCTTTTGTATATTTCCCTTAAGCATTAAAACATTTTGTGTTGGGTCTTCATGTACTTGGACTACTTTGTTATCCTGTATCTATTCAGAGTTCTGCAATTTTGAATAAACACATATAAAAAAAACCCCAACTATATATATATATATATATATATAAATATACAAATATAGCTGTATGCTCATCTGCATGTCTTAGGCAGGTCTGCAACCCCGCCTTTCCCCATTATCACCCAGCATACAGCACTTCCACTGCAGCAAGGGATTCTGGGAAATGTCATTCTGCAGTGGAAGTGCTGTATGCTGGGTGATAATGGGGAAAGGCGGGGTTGCAGACCTGCCTAAGACATGCAGATGAGCATACAGCTATATTTGCATATTTGCTTTCCTGTGGAGGGTTTTTGTCACTTTTTTTACTCACCATAACTTAACTCAGTATTATATATATATATATATATATATATATATATATATATATATATATATATATACAGTGTTCGACAAATCACCCAAAAATCTACTCGCCCAACCAAAAAATCTACTCGCCACCTAGTCCCGCCCCCAACTCCGCCCCTAGTCCCGCCCCCAACTCCGCCCCCAACCCCGCTTTAAAATAAAATATATAAATAAAATACATTTAATAAATTCCTAGTCAGAACAACATTAATTTTTGACATAAATGTATTTATTGTATTACATTATACTACAATTAGACGTGTGTGTGTGTGTGTGTGTGTGTGTGTGTGTGTGTGTCAATGTCGGATCTAGAAATAAAAGCCAGATGTGAATGACTAGTTTCCTGAACCCCTTAACCAGTGTCTGGACGTCGGCGGACGTCGGCGCTTCACAGAGAGAGACAGAGAGAGACAGAGAGAGACAGAGAGAGACAGAGAGAGACAGAGAGAGAGAGACAGACAGACACACAGAGAGCGGCACACCCACACACACACACACAGAGAAAGAGAGACACACAGAGAAAGAGAGAGAAAGAGAGACACACGGAGAAAGAGAGAGAAAGAGAGACACACAGAGAAAGAGAGAGAAAGAGAGACACACAGAGAAGAGAGAGAAAGAGAGACACACAGAGAAAGAGAGAATGAGAGACACACACTGAGAGAATGAGAGACAAAGAGAGAGTGCGACAGAGAGAGCGAAGAAGAGAGTGCGACAGAGAGGGAGAGGGAGACAGAGAGAGGGAGAGGGAGACAGAGGAGGGAGAGGGAGACAGAGGAGGGAGAGGGAGACAGAGAGAGAGAGGGAGACAGAGAGAGAGAGGGAGAGGGTGACAGAGAGAGTGAGGGGGTGACAGAGAGCGGGAGAGGGTGACAGAGAGGGAGAGGGTGACAGAGAGAGGAAGAGGGCGACACAGGGAGAGGGTGACACAGGGAGACGGAGAGGGTAGGTCACACAGGGAGAGGGTGACACGGAGAGGGAGGGTGACAGGGAGCGGGACAGGGTGACACAGGGAGAGGGTAATACAGGGAGAGGGTGACACAGGGAGAGGGTGACACAGGGAGAGGGTGACACAGGGAGAGGGTGACACAGGGAGAGGGAGAGGGTGACACAAGGAGAGGGAGAGGGTGACACAGGGAGAGGGAGGGTGACACAGGGAGAGGGAGGGTGACACAGGGAGAGGAAGGGTGACACAGGGAGAGGGAGGGTGACACAGGGAGAGGGTGGGTGACACAGGGAGAGGGTGGGTGACACAGGGAGAGGGTGGGTGACACAGGGAGAGGGAGGGTGACAGGGAGAGGGGTAGGGTGACACAGGGAGAGGGAGGGTGACACAGGGAGAGGGAGGGTGACACAGGGAGAGGGAGGGTGACAGGGAGAGGGAGGATGACAGGGAGAGGGAGAGAGAGGGGGAGGGTGACAGAGAGAGGGAGAGGGTGACAGAGAGAGGGAGAGGGTGACAGAGAGAGGGAGAGGGCGACACAGGGAGAGGGCGACACAGGGAGAGGGTGACACAACGAGACGGAGAGGGTGGGTCACACAGGGAGAGGGTGACATGGAGAGGGAGGGTGACATGGAGAGGGAGGGTGACAGGGAGCGGGACAGGGTGATACAGGGAGAGGGTGACACAGGGAGAGGGTGACACAGGGAGAGGGTGACACAGGGAGAGGGTGACACAGGGAGAGGGTGACACAGGGAGAGGGTGACACAGGGAGAGGGAGAGGGTAACACAGGGAGAGGGTGACACAGGGAGAGGGTGACACAGGGAGAGGGTGACACAGGGAGAGGGAGAGGGTGACACAGGGAGAGGGAGAGGGTGACACAGGGAGAGGGTGACACAGGGAGAGGGTGACACAGGGAGAGGGAGGGTGACACAGGGAGAGGGAGGGTGACACAGGGAGAGGGAGGGTGACACAGGGAGAGGGAGGGTGACACAGGGAGAGGGAGGGTGACAAAGGGAGAGGGAGGGTGACACAGGGAGAGGGAGGGTGACACAGGGAGAGGGAGGGTGACACAGGGAGAGGGAGGGTGACACAGGGAGAGGGAGGGTGACACAGGGAGAGGGAGAGAGAGGGAGAGGGTGACAGAAAGAGGGAGAGGGTGACAGAGAGAGGGAGAGGGCGACACAGGGAGAGGGCGACACAGGGAGACGGAGAGGGTGGGTCACACAGGGAGAGGGTGACACTGAGAGGGAGGGTGACAGGGAGCGGGACAGGGTGACACAGGGAGAGGGAGAGGGTGACACAGGGAGAGGGAGAGGGTGACACAGGGAGAGGGTGACACAGGGAGAGGGTGACACAGGGAGAGGGTGACACAGGGAGAGGGAGAGGGTGGGTGAAACAGGGAGAGGGTGGGTGAAACAGGGAGAGGGAGGGTGGGAGAGGGAGGGTGACACAGGGAGAGGGAGGGTGACACAGGGAGAGGGAGGGTGACACAGGGAGAGGGAGAGGGTAGGTGACACAGGGAGAGGGTGGGTGACACAGGGAGAGGGAGGGTGACAGGGAGAGGGAGAGTGACACAGGGAGAGGGAGAGTGACACAGGGAGAGGGAGAGGGTGACACAGGGAGAGGGTGACACAGGGAGAGGGTGACACAGGGAGAGGGTGACACAGGGAGAGGGTGACACAAGGAGAGGGAGAGGGTGACACAGGGAGAGGGTGACACAGGGAGAGGGTGACACAGGGAGAGGGTGACACAGGGAGAGGGTGACACAGGGAGAGGGTGACACAAGGAGAGGGTGACACAAGGAGAGGGAGAGGGTGACACAGGGAGAGGATGACACAGGGAGAGGGAGGGCGACACAGGGAGAGGGAGGGTGACACAGGGAGAGGGAGGGTGACACAGGGAGAGGGAGGGTGACACAGGGAGAGGGAGAGGATGACACAGGGAGAGGGAGAGAGAGAGAGAGGGTGACACACACACACACACACACACACACACACACAAACACTCACCTGCACGGCAGTGGACCCCCAACACGGCAGGAGGGGTCGCACATGGCAGCGGGGGCAGCACCGGGTGAGGGATTTCCCCTGCTTAGAGCAGGGATTAGCTCCGGTTAGAGGATTTCCCCTGCTTAGAGCAGGGAGTAGCTCCGGTTAGGGGATTTCCCCTGCTAACATCTGAGCTGGCCATCAGAGCAGGAGAAGAGCAGGGCTGATGGATTGCCCGATGGGAGGGGGGGGGGGCGGATGGCCCGATACGAGGGGGGGCGGATGGCCCGATGGGAGGGGGGGCGGATGGCCCGATGGGTGGGAGGGGGGGGTGACAGATGGCCCGATGGGAGGGAGGGGGGGGCGACAGATGGCCCGATGGGAGGGAGGGGGGGGGCGACAGATGGCCCGATGGGAGGGAGGGGGGGGGCGACAGATGGCCCTGCAGGGGCTTGAGGCAGACAGGCGTGGAAGGGCTGGCTGCCGGAAGGGGGAGGAGTGGAAGCGCTGAGGAGGGAGGCCACTGCTCAGAGAGCCGGAGGCGGGGTAATCTCCCCCAACAACATGAGCCCACCTCCGGCTTATTTTTTTTTTCTCCAACGCGAGCGCGGGAAAAGCAGCAGCGCGAGCGCGGGATATTTAAAAAACACATGTGTGCTGCTTGGGCCAATATTTACTCGCCCGGGGGTTAAATCCACCCGCCCCGGGCGAGTAAATGTATATAATTGTCGAACACTGTATATATATATCACTTGTGAGCACATTCCCTGCCTTTCACCACTATCCCCAGCATACAGTGCTTCCACTGCAGCAAGGGATTCTGGGAAATGACATGCAAATGAACACACAATGTGTCACACAACAATTACAATATGTAAGATATAATTTATCACTATACAAAAAAGTGTTAACCAGAGTGACAATACTTTCCCTAATCTTTGTGCCGAGAAAGTCCACTACCCCACAAGTGCCGAGTAGATTACACTGTGTAGAATGACCTAGGCACACGAGAAAAGAGAAAGAAAGAAAAAAAAAGGGGGGGGGGACATAGAGTAGTATGTCTATATAAATAGTGATATTAAGTGCTAAGTAATGCACTTACAATACCCACAAAAGTAGTCCTACGCGTTTAGTTCCGACCCCTGAAAAAGTTCAGTTAATCGGAACGAAACGCGTAGGGTTGTTGTACTTTATGCCAAAGGTAACCCCTATAGTGCCTCAGTACATTTTACCTGCCTCAGTGCGGTACACATTCTGTAGGACTACTTTTGTGGGATCTGGTTAGCTTGATCAGCTGGAGCTGACAGACTTTCCCTCTGTCCTCTGACGTCATCGAAATGGGGCCTAGCAAACATTGCGTGATCTATTCACTGAAGCCGAGCTGATCACACAGACGCACCGGAGAGGAGATGGAGGCGCCTGCATTTCCCTTCTGATTGCCCGTGTTGTGGCAAACACCCACACTGTCTATTTTAACCTGCTACATTGTAAGTAGCCATTTGTCTTTTGCATTATAAACCTCATCTCACGGTACTTCACCATATTGGTTCTATTCTCATCATTTACAGGATTATTTTGAGTAGGGACTTTACACTCTCATCTTAGAAACTTTTTTGATAGTTTGTATTCACAGTGACCACCACCCACTGTTTGTCTACACTGTTTGTCACACTATGTGTGTGTGTGTGTGTGTCAACAAAATGCATTAACCAGCTCACACATTAACAGTACATGTCTCACTCAGGTCACAGACCAGGCCTTACTCATAAAGTTGCAATCGGGCTGAACGCAGGGTGATAGTAGAAATTCAGCGTTGCCTGGAATTACAGTTTTCCCATGAACTTGCTATGATTGACCCTACTGCAGCTTAATAGAGCAATCCAATGTGGCCATTTTTTAAAATTTATGTTCATATTTGTTTACATAGGTATGAAGCAGGTGGTCTCCGGAGCTGAATCCCATTAATTTCAGCTCCAGGACTCCCTGCCTCCTGAGATACTTACCTCCGAAGGTGGTGCTGGCATATCGGCAAAGTTTAAAGCTCCCGTGTCACATGGGCCAATAAGCCTCACCGGATGACATCACGGCTTCCTATTGGCCCGCAGGATGCTTTGAAAAGCAGCCATTATATGAACCCCAGCTAGCGAGCTGGAGCGGCTACCAGCACCCCCTACATAGGAAAGTATCTCTGGAAGCAGGGGTTCTTGGAGCTGGAAAGAATCGGGTCGCCCCTCCAATTCTTAGTAAAAAAAAAAGTGGGGCAAAAAATGGATCAGTCAAATTTAACTGAGAGGCTTCTCTGTCAGTTATATGTGGGGGAAATTTTCACCTGCAGAATATATCTGTGCATGTGTACATGTATCAAAATGAAAACATACTGATTTGGTATTGGTCAAGATTTTCGGTATTGCCAACTCGAATCTCTATTGATCTTGATTCACTACTGATTTTCTCTTTAACTCAACAACATTCTTGTTCTCAGTATTCTTGCATTTCAATAATGAACGTCATTTTTTGAAAATCAGAACTAGACTACAATCTCATGATGATATGCAGTGTGGCTGGAGGATACTGAGACATGCATATTTCGTTCTACGATGCTAGCTTTGTAATGTTGCAGGCCCCTCCCTATAACAGCTAACGGATTCATTATTAACTTTTTTATATTTTATGTCACAAATTACATTATTGTCCAACATCAATGAACTTTCAGCAAAATACCGCAGTGTTATTTCATACAGCATTTGCATGGAAATACTTAACATCTTTTCAATGCTAAGGACAAATGGCAATGCATATTTAATTCAGGTAATATCCTGCAATTCTGCGGCTTTATATGGAAAAATAATCTGATCGAGGCACCAAGCTGTTATTATTAGGAACAGTAAATGGTTACAAATGTACTTTCTTTCCATTGCCTTACTTAAACTTTTTTTTTTTTTAATATTCATTTCATTTTTACTTTTAACATATGTGCTGCCATCTGGTGTAAATGACTGGTAATTGACTCATGTATTGCAGCAATATCAAGCATGAAGTTTCCAGGATACTGTATAACTATCCAGTCAATAACAAATGACTCAACCATAAGTGATCCCTAGAAGGCAAATATACACATGTAGTAAACCTTAATCCTGCGATCGCCCAGGCAGATTACCGCAGAAAGCATGGACCCCCCCCCCCCCCCCCCCAACCCCGGAGTACAATAGCGGCAGACACGGTCCCTAGCCCTGCAACCCCATACGCTGGGGACAGTAACATCTTACCACATCTGTATTTAAAGATAAAGGAACCAAGGGAGGACACTACCGAAAACATATATGGGAAGGATGAGGAAAAGCAACAAAGGGTGGAAAACACGAATGGGAGCAGGAAAGCTGGCTGCCAGGGTATTAGGATCAGTTTAAAAAGGAAGGTTTTTCATTCCTTTCTGAATGGAAGCACCTTAACACATAATTGCTAATAAATTCTGTCCCATTATCAGTCATCATGCCCACTAGTTTTCACTTCAGCAACTACTTTTTCTTCTTTACAGTATGTTCTGCAACTTTACAGTGGTTGAAGTGACTTCAAAAAAGCAGTGATACTGTGCCTGATTCTGAATGTATTACACAAGCTAAGATTCATATGATATTTATGCTTAGAATGCAGAAATGGAGAAAGGATCCTTAAAATAAATCCATGTTTATGTCAATAGAAAGAGGAACAGTAAGTGTGTAACAGAAAAGTGGTAATACTCTGCGCCCCCATTCCCACATACAATCACACTTGGACTAGTGAACATTGAATACTCTATCAAACCATTGAAAGAAAAAGAGAGTAAATTCTCATGTATACCTTAAAGCAGCAATCCTTGTGGGCCGCAATTTATTTATAACTTTTTCATTTTACAAATCTGAATAACCTGGTCATCCAGAGCTGATTTGTGTCTCGTCGGCATTTGGGAACTATCGAGGCAAAACTATTGGCCTGCTGGGCAGGGCCATCTTAACAGCATTATAGGCCCCCGGGCAAAGCAGTGCACTGGGCCATGCCTACACAACCCCAGCCGTTAATTGCCTCCCGCGAATCCGCGAATCCGTTACAATATTCTGCTTCCATAACATTGCAAGCAATAAAAACGTCAAAATTTCTTTCGCGAATGCAGACATGCCAACTCTCCGCTACAAGTCGTAATTTTTCTCCTTCTACCGAGTTAGTGGTATATTTGAATGTTGAGGCGGGTGATTGGAAAATTAGTGTTAAATTCTGGTCTGTGCATAGATTAGCATGGGGCCCCTATGCTCGTGTGGCCCCCGGGCAACTGCCCAGCGTGCCCATGCGTTAAGACGGCACTGCTGCCGGGCACAACACGGCCACAGGATCAGGGCTCTGCAATGTCGCCAGGAGAAACAAAATACAAACATTGAAACTGCTTTTTAATGGGCCAGGCCCAACTTCCGCATCTGCTCGTGGGAGGCCTTCTCCCAAGGTAAGTGTACATTGTGTGTCTGGGGGTATTCTATGTGTCTAGGGGTATTGTGTATGTGTGTGGTGGGGGGGGGGTATTGTGGGGGTAATATGTTTGTGTGGAGAGTATGGGGGGTATTGGGTGTGGGGGGAGTATTGTTGGGATATTGTGTGGGGGTATTGTGTGTATGGAAGTATTGTGTGTGTATGTGTGCGCCCGTGTGTGTGTGGGGGGGGGGGGGGGAGGGGGTACTGTGTGGGGACATTTAGGGGTGTATTTTGTGTGGGGGGTTTTGGGGGGTATTTTCAATATATTTTTTAGTAGCTATGGATAATTTTCAATGATCAGAAGTAGCTCTCAATACAGAAAATCTTGGAGACCCCTGGTGTACAGTGATTATATTTAAGTAATAATCCCCGAAGAACAGGGCATTACTGTCCAATAATGCCCTGTTCTGAGGGGATTATTACTATTATAGGCTAAATGTAGGCTTTTTTCATAAATAATAGACACGTTTGTATAGTTATATTGATTTTTTAATTAAAATAAAATGGTAAATACATGAAACCACCTCTATATACACTTACACTGTAACTATCTATATTCACACACTGCCGCCCCCTCTGTACACACACACACACACACTCTACACACAACACAGCAGCTCTACACACACACCAACTGCTGCTACACACAAACTCTGCTGCTGCTACACACACACGCTACACCCATAAAAACTGCTACTGACACTGACACACACACACACACACACACACACACAAAACACATCACCTCTACACACAACACATCACCTCTACACACACACAGCAGCTCAACACACAACACAGAAGCTCTACACACACACAAACTGCTGCTACACAGAAACTCTGCTGCTACACACACACACACACACACACACACACACACACACACACACACACACAGTACACAGCACCTCTACACACATACAGCATAGCTACACACAACACAGCAGCTCTACACACACACAAACTTCTGCTACTCACAAACTCTGCTGCTGCTACACAGACATGCTACACCCATTGTATTGTATTGTATGTCTTTATTTATATAGCGCCATAAATGTACATAGCGCTTCACAGTAATAATACATAAAAACTGCTGACACACACACACACACACACACACAGTTGCTAGACACAAACTCTGCTGCTGCTACACCCATAAACACTGCTGCTGACACACACACACACACAAACAAACAAACACAAACACAGCACCTCTACACACAAAGCAGCTCACACAACACATCACTTCTACACACAACACAGCAGCTCTACACACAACACAGCAGCTCTACATACAAACTGCTGCTGCATGCACATACAGCACACACACTCCTACACCCATAAACAGTGCTGCTGACACACACACACACACACACACACACACACACACACACACACACATACACCACAAACAAACGGCAGAAAGACACTTACTTCTTTGCAGACTCTTTCTCTCCCCCCAATTCAACTGAATCTGCTCAGTCAATCTCAGTCAGCTCGGGAGGGGAGGAGTCAACCCGTGTCTGATACTTCCTGACCAATCCCCTGCCCTGTCTCAGAGCTGTTACTGCCTTCTGACTAATCCACTGCTCTGTCTCAGAGCTGTTCTGAAAGCTGATTGGCTGGAAATAAACACATTGAAAATTAACACATTGCAAGCAGCAAAAATTCCCAGCATTACTGATTGGATAATGCCTGGAATTTTAACCAATCAGAGAGCAGGGATTTCAATAATGCCCGGAATTTTACTGGTGTAGCCTATAATAATGAATAATTGTTTCTTTCTTGTATAGAGCTGACAGTGTAAGCAGCACAGGAAATATAATTTTTGCAGACACTAGTTCACGACCTATAGAGCATGTTTCACATTTTCTAATTTTTGGGAATTCTTGATGTATAAAAAGTCGCCACTTTTGGAAAAAATTTAAATATTTGAAAATGTGCCATAAATGAACAAAAATTTAAAAAATATGAGAACATTTGATTTTGTTTTAAGAATATTAAAAAATTAGAGAATGATCAAATTTTTTTTAGAGAAACATAAAAAATAATAATACATAAATCAAGTTGACACAATCGCCCATCTCTAGTTAGATTCAGAGGAATCTGTTCTCATACTACATAAACATAACACCATGACATAGTTATCTCAATTCTTCTGCCAACATGATGGAACTCACTTTAATGCACATATATTTGGTCTATTAATTAGAAAGTACTGGTAAACATTGATATTGGAAATATTTTACATTATATTTTAGTGTATTGAAAACATGTAAAGAAACCTCTGAAAATGTATTAAAAAACCTTTAAAATAAACACACAAAAATGTCAAAGTACTGCTTTTGTTATGGTTGTATTTTGTTGTTTTTTCGATTAAATTCAACATTTATCATATGTTATGTCAGCTGCACATCTCTGATTTCTAAAGGGTTGTATGCATACATAATGTTCTCTTCTGTGGGATGTTTCTTGCATATTACATAAAGTCCTCTTCATGATGTTGTAATGTGAGAAACTCTAATACAAATCAAGGTTATAATATTGTAATGTTTATTTTTTTTATGCACTATGACTCCTGAAGTATACTAAGCAGGAATTGATTAAAAAATACTTGTATTAAAACAGAATTGCTGCTAAGCCATCGACTAATGTAAAGGAGCAGTCCTGTATATGACCAAAAAAAAGATCAGTTTTAATATGGCCCCTATTCCCCATGCTTAAGGAAATTTCTACCTTCACAGTATATTGAATGGGGGCCTATGTTCTTTAACATTTATGCAGTAATGAGCTTTCAATGTTAAAGGGGCTGTGCCTTCAAAAAATAATATATTATTATTCCCAAATAAGTAGGAAGCAGGGGTGTCTCTGGAGCGTTAATGTAATCTCCGGGGATCCCCTTTCCCTGAGATATTTACATCGGAAGGTGACGCGGACCAATAGGAAGTCAAAAGGTAAGACGTTGCGGCTTCCAATTGGCCCGCAGAACGTGGGACTTTTATACAGACTATTTCTGTGCCCAACCAGAGCTGATACTGGCACCCCCTTCAGATGTAAGTAAGGGGTTATTGGAGACCATCTGATTCATACCTAATAACCCACCTCCCTCCTAAAAAAAAACAACCAAGAGATAAAGCCACTTTAATAGAAAGAGACGTAAGAGAGGAGGGCTGACAACAGATACCAAACAGTGGCAAAGTCTTACCACACGCACCTTAAATTCCCCATTCCCCTGAATGGAACATAAAGGTGCAATTCCATGCAGCTGGCCAAAAAACAGCTTTTTGTACGCAACCATACTAAAAGTAAATAATGTTCCTATTGTTTCTACGGAGATTAATTACAAATTGCATTCCTTAACAGCCTCTGGAATTATAGCCAATTAAGGGATTTCTTTACCTTTAGATCATTTTGCCCTTATTAGAGGGCCAATAAAAGATACGGGGAGATAATGGCGATTTGTTGAACACAGTGACATCAGACAAAGGGGAGTAGCCAGACAAAATCGAACCCTTTCCATGCCTCAGCTCACCTTGTTTACAAACTATATTAAAAAAAATATATTTTTTGAGGACATGGCAAAAAAATAATATTTAGACATTAGGAGTTGCCTGAACTGGGGTTACCTTGGTGGTTATGATACTATGGCCAAAATAGTTAACTAAAATCCCATCTTAAAATGAAATAATTGAAATAGTGTAGTTAAAAATGTGAATGCCTTTATGCCACCTGATATAAATCATGAATGTACAATAAGTAATAGTAATTAAGTTAAGAATGCTGATACGTTGTGATTTTAGGGATTGTGGATGTGCATTGATCTTGTGTTTCTTGCTTTTCCTTTTTGCAGTGATAAACCATCAGGGCCACCATTGGGGGGTGGGCGGGTGGGGGGGAGTGGGTGAGCATTCCGGCCTGGCGGTGAAGAGGGTCAAGAGTTAGGCCCAACTGGAAGTCGAATGGAATTTATGGGATTATTCTGACCCATTTCTCTGCCAGGCCCACCAAGTTCAACAGGTGGGAACTCCTTCGCTCAACAGGCCACTCAAGGGGCTGGTGACCGGTCTTTGAGCTATCAAGGAAGTAATACATAAAGACAGCATTTTCTGAATTTAAATGGGGCAGGAAACTCCCCAAGATTTGTGAAACCAACAGTAATGCATCGGATGTATGAATGTTTTTTTGTGTAAGTAAAGGCTTTATAGAGCTTATTGACAAAGCCAATTAAGGGGTTTATCAGCAATACAGCAGTTAGTTTGACATGGTGAATTGGCCCCTACATTCAGCCACTCCAATTGGTCTTCCAGTGGCTGGGATACTAACCTTCGCCCCCCAGCAAAGAAGTTCCGAGGACGGTGACGCCCATCATTGGTGAGCAGAGGCAGTGGACATTGGGGAGCGCTTCGGAAGAAGGTGCATAGGCCTTACCTACATTTGTACATTCCTTTAATACAGTATATTCAAAAATGATGAGGGCTCCAGTGCATTCCAGTTGTGAATAGTTGAGCAAAAAAAATGGATTTATGGTGCACAGCCAAAGAGAGTGGGTTAAAATAGAGTATACACATTTATTTTATTAGAACCACATTAAAAAACGGTGGTCTAGACCTCCGTTTTTTTAATGTAGTTCTAATCAAATACATTTTTATGCTCTATTTTGACCCACTCTCTTTGGCTGTGCGCCATAAATCCATTTTTTGCTCATCTATATTGCACCATTGGTTACACGGCTTTGAGGAGACACAGGACAGAGACATACAAAAGTGAGTGTGTATGTGTATGTGTGTGTATATATATATATATACACACAAAAATTTATTTTATTAGAACTACATTAAAAATACGGCGGTCTAGACCTCCGTTTTTTAATATAGTTCTAATAAAATACATTTTTGTGCTCTATTTTGACCCACTCTCTTTGGCTGTGCGCCATAAATCCATTTTTTTTTGCTCAACTATATTGCACCATTGGCTACACGGCTTTGACGAGACACAGGACAGAGACATACAAAAGTGAGTGTGTGTGTATGTGTATGTGTGTGTATATATATATACATATATATATATTTATTGTGTCTCATTATTTTATTTTTACAGGGACTATCCCAATGAGGCTTTGAGGGGTGGGTTTATTCCCACAAGCTCATGCCTTCAGGGAATCATTGTGCCTTCTTAGGACTTTATTGCATGAGACTTTTTCACTCATTTAATTCATTGATATATAATAATAATCTAGTCTCATGTTCTGTGTTCCTATTTATGCGTGACCTAATACATAGTATATAGATACTGTACATTGATCCTGCACTAGAGCGCTTATACCACTAAACACTTTTTTCAGTTGTGAATAGTCATCATTTTCTGGTCAGTTCATGAAAACTTCTCTAAAAAATGCTTTTTTTTCACATAAAAGGCTTTGTATTTCAACAAAGTTAAATGCACTTTAGAAGTATTTTTGGATGTTCAAATACAAAAAAAGTAGGACAAATGGTATTAAACTTTAAATGAAAAACTGTTTCTAGGTGCAGAAGTCACTTGGCACTTATTGAGCCTATCAAACATCATACTTTTATCAGCTCATAAATGACACTTTTTTGTGTCTTAGTCTTGCACAGCTTGGCCAGGTTTGTCTCTGGGTGACTAAAAAAAATAGTTTCATTATGCAGCTGTCTAGGATCCAATGTTTGCTTTGGCTCTGTATATTTATTTTTGCATATCTGCTTATTGAGGGAAGAATGCATAGCAGAATTGTTTAACCAGCTCAACTCAACATCAAAAGTAACACGCAAAAGCATTTTACACAATAAGGGGGTCATTTATCAAAGTGCAAAAATTAGACAAAAAAACTGCACCAGATTTATTTAAATCAGCAAACCAGGTTGCATTGCTTGTTTTTTGTTGTTACAGGATTGAAGCAGGGGGTCTCTGGAGCTGAAACCCAGCTCTGGGGATCCACTGCCTTCAGAGACACTTACCTCCCTAGGGGTGCCAGTATCTCTGCAGCAAGAGAACACGTGTGTCTAACATAATGGCAGCATTTAAATGTCCCGTGACCCAAAAGTAAGCCAGGTCATCATCCCTTGCAGATTCCTATTGACCCACGTGACCTGGACATTTAAACTTCATAGAGATACCGGCACCCCCTACAGAGGTAAGTATCTCTGCAAGCAAGGTGTCCCCGCAGCTGAAATTAATTGGGTTCAGCTCCAGAGACACCCTGCTTCAAGCCTATAACAACAAAAAAGGTGAGAAATGCAGCCTGGAGTGCTGCTTTAAGGACCAATATTCCCAGTTAAATCAACTGGATTTTCTTGTTTGATAGATCTAGTACAGTCATTTTGCACCTGTTTTTCAACCATGTGACTTCGACAAATAACCACCTATATGAAAACAAGGCATTCATAAAAATCTACAAATATATATGTAACAGGGTATGTCCCATAATACCTTTCTTTCCCCAAATAGTGTATCTGTTACGTAAGTCCTGTTAACTCCAGACAGTAACAGGTTAATCTATGGGCCAGTGCCCCCCCCCCCCCCCCCTCCCTTGAGCTTCACTTGTAAGTGAAGGAAGTTAGGTGGTGACTCATGGCTTGTGTACAGCCTATCAGAGATGGGTACAGTCCATGAGTCCGCCCCTTCCAGAGACTTCCAAGTGAGAGTAGCAAAATGAGTTAGTCTTGTGCTGGGAGGAGAAGAGAGCACAAGGGCTGTCAGTCTTCTCCATCGGGGGAAAGCATGCCACCCCAGGCCGAAAGACCTGGGGACCGTAAAGACTCAAGGCCCCATACTACCGGGGTAAGCACCATCCAGAAGTCCTGGGACTTTGGACATCAACATATAAGCTGCAACAAAGAGCTGCAGTGATGCACAATAAATCTATCTGTTCACTATACCTCTGCCAGGGTGTCAGTTCCAGGGTACGAGGGGTAAGGACTGTTGTGGTGGGAGCTGACGTCCTGCACCCCAGGAGCCCTTCACAGCTGGAGGCGCTGAAGCACTGAAGATACAGAACCAAAGAACCCCAAAAGCCTGTCCTGTTGCCCCTTACCATTGCGGCTATACTCAGCTCTCCTGAACCAGCAGGTATGCCTCAGCACCAAACTAACATTACTAACAGCAGTGGATCTCCAAGTTTGGGTGGGGGGGAACAGTGTTACATATACAAATAAAAGTATACATCTGATCACATACATATATTCTTATTCATTGCGAGAGAACAGGTAGCAATCTCTTCTTTCAGGAACTTTAATGCAAATAGTACAAAAGTACTATTTTTCAATAAAAATAGTTAGTGGTGGTCTTATAGAGGCCCTAATGGGACATTAACAAATACCTAAGGGTCTATAGGGTTGCCAGGTGTCTGGTTTTGAACCGGACAGTCCGATATTTTCCCCCTGCGCTGTAAGGATTCTGCTCGATCCGTGCTGGGTTTTCACTACGGTCCAGGTTTTTTGCCTCTCCAGCCCTTTCTGCTCACTGTGGCCATTTTTGGGTACTGGCAGCCTGCTTTCGGCTGCAGTTGCTTTGGGGAGTTGCCGAGCAAAGTTCTACCGTTTGCAGCTCCTGTTGGTCTTTGCAGTTACACTTTACCATCTTGCCTGTTTTAATTCCTTGTTGCTGACCCCGGACTGTGACCCCGACCTCGCTGCCTTCCGCCTGCCGTGACCCCCGCCTGTCTCCTGGACTTTGCAACTCTGCCACCAGCCCTGACACCCGCTTCCATACCGACTACGTATACTCTTACAAAACTCTGTCCCTGGGCTGTGGTTGGTTTATTTGCATCCCTACCTCAACCCTGCGGTCCGCTTCCTGATTTGAGACGAGCACCGTCACATGCGTCCGGTATAAAATGAAAGGTCATATTGGACATGTATGTGTCCGGTATTACCTCTCTCCGAACGTAGGGTGGCTGCGAGGAGCCTGGCCACCGCTCAGAGCAATTGCTGCCGGGCCTGGCTCTCCCCCAGCTGCAGACTTCTCGCTCACTGTCTGTTGCACGCCGAGATGTCTGATGCTGACACACGCCGGACTTGTTTGCTAAGCTGTATGCTAAATTGCACAATTTAGGTGAAGGGTGATAGTGCTTGCTGGACCATAGAAAAAATAATAATTTAAATAACAGTTCTTCCGTAAAGAGCTAGCAAAAAGTAAAACTTTCTTTTAATATACATTGTGGCAGAGTCCCCCCAGCTGATAGGACCGATCAATAACAGGAAAACAAATTGAGGATGGAATTTATTGGTGATTCTATGGGACTTATGTACAAAGGTTTGCAAGTGACTTTCTTTGCGCAATATTTGCTCATGTCAAACTCAATTTCGATTGTGGTTGTGTGTGACTAATTAAGGCCTAATTTTTCCATCTGGGCCAGCTGCATCAAAACACTTATTTTTATTTGTTTTGGCGCACAGAGATGAACTGAGCTGGGCGTTCAGATGTAAATGGTACAAACTAAAACATAATACTTCTGTGCACCACAAAATCAATTACCGTAGAAGTGCATAAAAACCATACGTTGTGTTGGTATATAACCTCAAAAGACTCTTAGTAATTTTATTCTCTGCTAAAACTATTATGTGTCAACCCAAAAATTTGAAGTAGCACAGCTATTTCTTTATATATGTGTTGTTGAGTATGGCTATTAGAAATTCTGTTACTGTAATAACTGATATTTACTTATACGAGTTATATATAGGACGCACATTTTTGTAAGCTTTGTATTACTTTTTAGCACTGACATTTTGACACACAAACATTTTTTAAATATAATGTTAGTACATAGACCTCTCTATCTGAGTCAGATATTTACCTTAAGCCTATCAAACCTGAGGACAGTTGTTGCAATCAGACAGATATACAAACCCAATGTAGCAGAGTACCTACTGTAGGATCTCAATGTGTTAAAGAGATCTCAGGGTGAAGCTTTGGATCCCTGCCTGTGAGCAAGAAACCCTGCAGGTGAAGAAAAAGGAACCTCTCACATACATATGTTCCGAAGAAGACTGTTTTTGGCACTGGGACCAAATTGCGGGACGAAGACTTCCTCGGAGGATTATCCCTGCTGGGGGTCTGATCCTAAAGCATCGGTCCCACTAAGTTTGACCATGGCAGACACTGCCGTCGAAGCCACGGCTTTAAGCTTTTATGTCACGGCTCCGGAGCCTGCAAGTCTTGCTACATCTGTATTCTGCAGCATTATGAGATGGCTGGAAAAGGATTGTACAGTATGAGGTTAGGGTTGCCACATTTAAGTTTTTCAAAATACAGGACGCCAAAATCCAGTAGGAAAATGTAATTTAAATACAGACATTATCTATATGTTTTAAGGGCAAAAACACACTGTTTCTCCACCCCCATTCTCTCCCCCCACTCCATCAATGTCTCCTCCATCCATCTCTCAGCCCCCCTCCTCCCTCCATCTCTCAGTCCCCCTCCTCCCCCCATCTCTCAGCCCCCTTCTCCCTCCATAACTCCCCCTCCATCTCTCAACCCCTTCCTTCATCCATCTCTCAACCCCCTTCCTTCTTCGATCTCTCAACCCCCCTACTCCATCTCTCAAACCCCCTCCTCCTAACTGCCCCCTTCTCCTCACAGCCCCCTTCCCCCTCACAGCCCCTGTTCTCTTCACAGCCCCCTCCTCCTCCTCACAGCCCCCTCCTCCTCCTCACAGTCCCCCCTCCTCCTCTCCACCGCTTCCTCCTCTCCACCTCCTCCTCACATCCCCCCTCCTCCTCACATCCCCCTCTTCCTCCTTACTGACACCCCCATCTCCTCCCCACAGCCCCAGTCCTCCTCACAGCCTCGTCCTCCTCACAGCCCGTCCCCCTCACAACCCGTCCCCCTCACAGCCTCCCTCTCCTCCTCACAGCCTCCCCTCCTCTTCACAGCCTCACATCCCCCCTCCTCCTCTTCCTCACAGCCCCCTCCTCCGCAAAGCCCCCCACCTCCTCCTCACAGCCCACATCTTCCTCCTCACAGCCCCTTCCTCTTCCTCCCTGCCGCCTCCTCCTCACAGCCCTGTCCTCCTCCACACAGTCCCCCCTCCTCCTCACATCCTCCCCACCTCCTCACAGCCTCCACCTCCTCCTCACATCCCCCCCTCCTCACATCCCGCTCTTCCTCCATACAGACCCCCATCTCCTCCTCACAGCACCCGTCCTCCTCACAGCCCCCCTCCTCCTCCTCACCTCCTCACAGCCTCCACCTCCTCCTCACATCCCCCCCTCCTCACATCCCGCTCTTCCTCCTTACAGACCCCCATCTTCCTCCTCACAGCCCCGTCCTCTTCCTCCCAGCCCCCTCATCCTCCTCACAGTCCCCCCTCCTCCTCTCATCCTCCCCACCTACTCACAGCCTCCACCTCCTCCTCACATCCCCCCCTCCTCACATCCCGCTCTTCCTCCTTACAGACCCCCTCTTCCTCCTCACAGCCCCTTCCTCTTCCTCCCAGCCCCCTCCTCCTCACAGCCCCCATCCTCCTCACAGCCCCGTCCTCCTAACAGCCCCCTCATCCTCCTCACAGATCCCCTCCTCCTCTCATCCTCCCCACCTCCTCACAGCCTCCACCTCCTCCTCACATCCCCCCTCCTCCTCACATCCCGCTCTTCCTCATTACAGACCCCCATCTCCTCCTCACAGCCCCGTCCTCCTCCCACAGCCTCCCCCTCCTCTTCCTCCTCACATCCCCCTCCTCTTCCTCACATCCCCCCTCCTCCTCTTCCTCACAGTCCCTCCACCTCACAGCCCACATCTTCCTCCTCACAGCCAACCTTCTCCTCACAGACCCCTCCTCTTCCTCACAGCCCCCTCCTCCTCAGAGCCCCCTCCTCCTCTTCCTCCTCACAGTCCCCCTCCTCCTCCTCCTCCTCACATCCTCCCCACCTCCTCACAGCCTCCACCTCCTCCTCACATCCCCCCTCCACCTCACAGCCCACATCTTCCTCCTCACAGCCAACCTTCTCCTCACAGATCCCTCCTCTTCCTCACAGCCCCCTCCTCCTCACAGCCCCCTCAGCCTCCTCACAATCCCCCTCCTCCTCCTCCTCCTCCTCCTCCTCACATCCCCCCTCCTCCTCACATCCCCCTCTTCCTCCATACAGACCCCACCTCCTCCTCACAGCCCCATCCTCCACACAGCCCGTCCTCCTCCTCCTCCTCACAGCCTCCCCCTCCTCTTCCTCCTCACATCCCCCCTCCTCTTCCTCACATCCCCCTCCTCTTCCTAACAGCACCCTCATCCTCAAAGCCCCCCACCTCCTCCTCACAGCCCCTCCACCTCACAGCCCACATCTTCCTACTCATAGCCCACCTTCTTCTCCTCACAGCCCCCGTCCTCCTCCATACAGGCCCATCATCCTCCTAACAGTCCCCCCTCCTCCTCACATCCTCCACCTCCTCCTCACATCCCCCTCCTCCTCACATCCCCCTCTTCCTCCATACAGACCCCATCTCCTCCTCACAGCCCCTGTCCTCCTTACATCCCCCCTCCTCCTCTTCCTCACATCCCCCATCCTCTTCCTCACAGCCCCCATCCTCCTCAAAGCCCCCCACCTCCTCCTCACAGCCCCCATCCACCTCACAGCCCACATCTTCCTCCTCACAGCCCACCTTCTCCTCACAGCCCCCTCCTCCTCACAGCCCGTCCTCCTCCATACAGCCCCCTCATCCTCCTCACAGTCCCCCCTCGTCCTCCTCCTCACATCCTCCCCCCCTCCTCACATCCCCCTCTTCCTCCTTACAGACCCCCGCCACCTCCTCACAGTCCCCGTCCTCCTCACAGCCCCGTCCTCCACACAGCCCGTCCTCCTCCTCACAGCCTCCCCCTCTTCACATCCCCCCTCCTCCTCTTCCTCACAGTCCCCTCCTCCTCCTCAAAGCCCCACCTCCCCCTCACAGCCACTCCACCTCACAGCCCACATCTTCCTCCTCACAGCCCACCATCTTCTCCTCACAGCCCCCTCCTCCTCACATCCCCCATCCACCTCACAGCCCCCGTTCTCCTCCATACAGCCCCCTCATCCTCCTAAAAGTCCCCCCTCCTCCTCACATCCTCCACCTCCTCCTCACATAACCTTCCTCCTCACATCCCCCTCTTCCTCCATACATACCCCAAACTCCTCCTCACAGCCCCCTCCTCCTCACAGCCCCCTCCTCCTCACAGCCCCCATCCACCTCACAGCCCACATCTTCCTCCTCACAGCCCACCTTCTTCTCCTCACAGCCCCTGTCCTCCTTACATCCCCCCTCCTCCTCTTCCTCACATCCCCCATCCTCTTCCTCACAGCCCCCATCCTCCTCAAAGCCCCCCACCTCCTCCTCACAGCCCCCATCCACCTCACAGCCCACATCTTCCTCCTCACAGCCCACCTTCTCCTCACAGCCCCCTCCTCCTCACAGCCCGTCCTCCTCCATACAGCCCCCTCATCCTCCTCACAGTCCCCCCTCGTCCTCCTCCTCACATCCTCCCCCCCTCCTCACATCCCCCTCTTCCTCCTTACAGACCCCCGCCACCTCCTCACAGTCCCCGTCCTCCTCACAGCCCCGTCCTCCACACAGCCCGTCCTCCTCCTCACAGCCTCCCCCTCTTCACATCCCCCCTCCTCCTCTTCCTCACAGTCCCCTCCTCCTCCTCAAAGCCCCACCTCCCCCTCACAGCCACTCCACCTCACAGCCCACATCTTCCTCCTCACAGCCCACCATCTTCTCCTCACAGCCCCCTCCTCCTCACATCCCCCATCCACCTCACAGCCCCCGTTCTCCTCCATACAGCCCCCTCATCCTCCTAAAAGTCCCCCCTCCTCCTCACATCCTCCACCTCCTCCTCACATAACCTTCCTCCTCACATCCCCCTCTTCCTCCATACATACCCCAAACTCCTCCTCACAGCCCCCTCCTCCTCACAGCCCCCTCCTCCTCACAGCCCCCATCCACCTCACAGCCCACATCTTCCTCCTCACAGCCCACCTTCTTCTCCTCACAGCCCCCTCCTCCTCACATCCCCATCCACCTCACAGCCCCCGTTCTCCTCCATACAGCTCCCTCATCCTCCTAAAAGTCCCCCCTCCTCCTCACGTCCTCCACCTCCTCCTCACATACCCCTCCTCCTCACATCCCCCTCTTCCTCCATACAGACCCCAAACTCCTCCTCACAGCCCTGTCCTCCTCACAGCCTCCCCCTCCTCTTCCTCCTCACATACCCCCTCCTCCTCTTCCTCACATCCCCACCCTCCTCAAAGCCCCACCTCCTCCTCACAGCCCCCTCCTCTCCTCACAGCCCCCGTTCTTCTCCTCACAGTCCCCTCCTCCTCCTCACATCCTCCCCACCTCCTCACAGCCTCCACCTCCTCCTCACACCCCCCCTCCTCCTCACATCCCCCTTTCCTCCTTATAGACCCCCATCTCCTCCTCACAGCCCCTGTCCTCCTCACAGCCCTGTCCTCCTCACAGCCCCCTCCACCTCACAGCCACCCATCCTCCTCCTCACAGCCCCCTCATCCTCCTCACAGTCCCCCTCATCCTCCTCACATCCTCCCCACCTCCTCACAGCCTCCAGCTCCTCCTCACAGTCCCCCTCCTCCTCCTCACATCCTCCCCACCTCCTTACAGCCTCCACCTCCTCCTCACATCCCCCTCTTCCTCCTTACAGACCCCATCTCCTCCTCACAGCCCCTGTTCTCCTCACAGCCCATCCTCCTCCTCCTCCTCCTCCTCACAGCTTCCCCCTTCTCTTCCTCCTCACATCCCCCCTCCTCTTCTTCCTCACAGCCCCCTCCACCTCACAGCCCACATCTTCCTCCTCACAGCCCACATCTCCTCCTCACAGCCCCTGTTCTCCTCACAGCCCATCCGCCTCCTCCTCCTCCTCCTCCTCACAGCCTCCCCCTTCTTTTCCTCCTCACATCCCCCCTCCTCTTCTTCCTCACAGCCCCCTCCACCTCACAGCCCACATCTTCCTCCTCACAGCCCACATCTTCCTCCTCACAGCTCACATCTTCCTCCTCACAGCCCACTTCTCCTCCTCACATCCCACTTCTCCTCACAGTCCCCACCTCCTCCTCACAGTCACCCTCCTCCTCCTCCGCAAAACCCCTCTCCTCCTTACATCCCCCTACTCCTCCTTACAGCCCCCTCCTCCAGCCCCCCTCCTCCTCACAGCCCCCCTCCACCTCCTCACAGCCCCCTTCCTCCTGGAGGCGGCAGCAGAGGTGGGTGAAGCTCACCCAAGCAGACACCGGAAGATGTAATTGACTTCAAGGTCATACCGCTGGGTAGGGCTCCACTACTGCCCTCTGATACTGCTACCATTGTCCTAAACCCCGCAGCCACCGTCCCCCGCCTCCTCCCATCATTGCTGGTCGACCTTCATTCCTAAATTGTCCTGTTGTCCCTGAAATACGGGACAATTATGTGTCCCAACAGACCTTTCAAGGACAATGGGACAATTAATTGATATAGGGGACAATCCCGTATATAGGGGACAATCCCGTATATACGGGATGTCTGGCAGCCCCATATGAGCTCGGTACCAGAAACTGGCTTAGCTGGGTGTTAGTTTGAACCTCATTATAATAGCAAGGAGAAAAAAAATAAGTGAGCCCTCCAGGTTTGTTGGGCTTTTGCAAATAGTTAAGCAATTTTATATTGGCTAGTTGTCAATGTTTATGTTTGAGCCAATGGACGCACATCTCCCATCTTGCATTGTCCAATATTCACTGTACCTCGCAACCTCGAGAAGAGCACCAACCCATTAAAAATAGGCAATACAGTCAGACACATAGACAGAGGGCGCAATTTTAGACTAAGATTGACAAAATATGCAATCCTGATGGCGATTCTGAAATAATAGAAAGAAGCCAATATATTGAAGTACTGTAAAATATATTGCATCACGCAATGGTTGACAGCTACTTACAATGTAGCAGAAGTAATAGGCATGTCGGATAACAATCCCATTATGACGTCACTGGGATGCAGGAGGTCTTGGCAAAGTGCTGTGTAATCCTACAGCTAAAAGTCCACTTTCACTAAGCTCTGTTAGGATTGAAAGCACTATCTGTGACAGTGCAAACTTAAAGACAGTTTAAACAGTAGGTTGGCAAGTGCACCCGACGCGTTTCGTCTTGGCTGAGACTTCCTCAGGGGTATATGCATGTATAACTACAACCTGCTATATAAAGGTGTAGATGCATTTTGATAGGTTAATTGTAAAGCCATAACAAACCAATCATTTGCTCTGTATTAGGTTCAATCAATTCACCAAATCACAAGGCCCGATAGAGAATTAACTCATTATGTCTAAGTATATAGAGCAGTACTTTTTATATTTATTAATACATTTTAAACATACTTTATAAAAAAACTATTATAATAAAATAATACTGACAGTATTAACATAAAAAGTAGTGCCCTATATGCAATCACAGAAATTATATACGGAAACATCTGTAACAACAGAAAGATAATAATTGAATATTGATATGATAAATTGTACATTTAGGACAGTTAGAGACAGATGTAACACACATCTTCAATTGCATCTGTCCATGTATGGGAACAGATATAACCCAAAAATTAGACTTATGTGATTGGGATAGGAGATATTTTCCAGTAATGTTTAATTGATGAGAAAGGCTCCCAAGTCAATGTCCACATTTAACCCATGTGGGACAAGCATTTTAAGGGTGTGGATCCACCTGCTTTCCAGTTTGGATATTTCATTCACAATGTTTCCCCCCCCCTCCAATTGGATTCTAATAATTCTATTCCCATACATGTAATCCCTCTGGGACTTTGATTGTGAAATTCCTTGAAATGTTTTGATAAATTATGCTGCAAAAAATCTTTTGTAAGTTTATGTGTTCCGCAAATCTTCGTTTTACATTTCTGGTATTGCAACCAATGTATTGCTTTTTGCAGGGGCATTGAATGAGATAAACTGCATTAACTGAATCACAGTTTATGAAATTATTGATAGTATATTCTGTTTTTGTTCGAGTTGAACTGATTCCCTTAACCTGTTTTGGATCTTCCATGTTTAATTTGCACATTTTGCATTTGAGACATTGAAAGAACCCCTTAATGTTCAAAAATGAGTGAGGTTTGATGCTTTTGCTAGATTTTAAGCAGCTAGGTGCTATTTTGGTTTTCAGTGTGTCTGCTTTGGTAAATAGAATTCTGGGGATGTCTGGAAGATTATATTTTAATATGGGGCTAGATGCCAGTGTTTCTTAAAAATACGTTATATCTTAGGATATACAGTATATATATATATATATATATATATATATATATATATATATATATATATATGTAGCCATGTGTAAAATTGGTGTACATATCTCTTTCTCATGCTGGCAGTAATCCTGGTAAGTATGCAGGGTTGCCAGTAACAGTCATGGAGGTTTGCCCTCAAACCCTGGTGAGGTGTCATATGTCCCAAAGGAAGTGACAACATGCTGTGTGTCCACGATTAGTGGCATCAGAGATGTGCCTGTTCCTGAGGTGATATAAGACACAGCACTGCCTAAAGTTAGCTGTTCAGTCCTGTTGGTGTTCTGACTCTGTCCAGGAGAGGCACGTGGAGGTCTGCAACAGTGTTGCAGTGGTCTGATGCAAGAGCTGTGAGTCTGTGCAGCTCTGAGCAGAGAGACAGAGAAGCTGGTGAATCTCCCTATGGGGAGAGGTGGAGAGCAACTCTATTAGAGGAGAAGGAACCTTCCTAATGGAGTGCAGCAAAGGAATGAGCGGCTAAGCTGATAGCTGTGAGGGGCAGTTGGCCCATAACACCATGCCAATAAAGATATCCTTGATAAAAGATACTCTCATGTATGAGTCTGTAATTACTCTGCAGAGGAAGGCACCACAGAGGAGTTCCTCATGAGAACCATCCCCATGCGGACGCAGGGATCCTGATGAGGTGGAGGCGCTGCACTGGATATAGGTAGGACTCGCACACACTACCTCAGCTGCCTGTCTGGGTTGGCAATCCCCACACAACATCATGCGGGAGACTCAGGAGTCCTGTTGCCAACAGGTGCACCACCAGACACGACCATGTAATGGGGACTGGTTAGACCACAGGGGCCAATGTGAGATTGGGTGGGTCAGGCCATACAGAATACCCGTTACATTTGGAGGCGCTGCTGAGATACCTGTCAACAGGACAGGCTTTTGCTAGGCACACTGGGAAACAGGAGAGTGTATGCTGCCACTTTGTGTTGTGTTGGGACAGACCTAGGGGTAGTCAGGGGGCTGATGGAGTATTGTCAGCTCGCAGGGATGACCTAGGGGCCTGAAAGGAGTTGGGGGTTTGGAGCCGGGCTATAGCTGTCCTAGTCACCTTGAGGCAGTGCTAGTGGTAGGATGCCTGAAGGGATAGCCTGTTAACAAGGTCAGGAATTCTGGACAGGGTCTGCGCTAGGCTAGCCAACAGTAGGTAGACGCCCAAGTACTGCATGGAAGAGCCAGAGTACTCTAGCCCATTCCAGACCACTTACCGAAGGGAGCACAGACTGGGAGGAAGGAGATACAGCAGACACAGTGAGAGTGAGCCTAGCCTGAGGTAGTGCAAACACGAGTCCAGCCTACATTAGGTACACAAGGTGGTGCACAAGGCAATCTTTATTGTACCAGTATGGCAGCTGCCCCGCGGAGAGGAGCTCCATGTACAATAACCGCAAAAATAAAATGAATATGGCGACCGCAAGAATGGAGGATCCGCGCGGTGCGGAAGGTCCAAGATGGCAGACAGAGGCAGATGGAGGGAGCGCACATGGCGTGCGTTCCACTGAAGAGCAAGTGGCAGAAACGACTTTTACGAGCCTGCTGTGGGAAGGCACGAAAGCTGTGGCCGCGCCGTTTTGGTCCTGCCTGGGACCTAGGTGTGCTACCCCTGAAGACATTGAGGAGGACATTGTAGTGATGTGTGGGGAACATGATGGGAGTGCCTGTCAGTCGACGTACAAACAATCAAAAGCTACCTCAACTGTTGTAGAGACTGACAATACAAACCAAAATGGTGGCTCCCTCTTCCCTGGGAGACCGCGTGGACCAGTCGCAGAAAATTCTGCAGATGCGGGACTTGCAGAGAGTTGGCCAGGAGTGGCGCCAATAGGAAAACCCCACCCTGATGGGGAGTATGGCGCGAAAGCTGCAGCCGCGCCCTCATGGACTATGACTAACTCAGCCCCAGTGCGGGGTCATCCGATCAACCTATGGGACCTCCCCCTAATCTCAACCAGGGGGAGTGGCTTCCAATTATGCCAAGTGGGAATGGATCCAGCTGAGCGAGGAGCTGGTGAACCGGCCGCACCCTTACAGAAAATAGTTCCTGTAATTAGGGCTGCCTATGGAGAAAAAGACAAAGACTCTGGAAGAAATTGGCCGGGGATGGCGCCAAATAAGGAGTGGTGCTCAGGGGGTGGTGGCGCGAAACCCGAGGCCGCGCCCCCCAGGATTGTGAAAAGTCCAGCACTTATACCAGGACATTCAATAAATTTGTGGGACCCTCCCCTAATCTCCACTAGTGGGGGTGGTTTTCAGCTTTGCCAGATGCGGGTGGAGCTAGCTGAGGGAGGGGTTGGCAAACCAGCCCCTGCCCTTCAGTCACTAGGAACCTGTAATCAGAGGTGACTCCTATTGAGAGGGCCTCCTGTAGTGACCATGGCCTGCAAACCTGAAGAAGGATCCATGATATCCACCCAGCCCTATTCGGCCCCAGGAGGCTTCCTGGTACTTCGAATGGCGGGCACCGAGACAGTGGCATGCCTATGCCTACAGTGCCGACTACCGGGGGGCGCAGTGGGTACAGCTGCGCGATGCCCGCAATGTGGCCTCCAATATCTGTGGCCAATGCCGACCTTCGTGCCGGTCCAGGCCGTGGAGGCAGCGGGAGACGTAGCCATGTTATCGGCGGAACTCCCAGGTGTGCTCTGGAGGGAGTCTGTGGATTCCGGAGCATGGGGATCGGGGCCGGTTATTAAAACCGAGCCGGAGGAAAAAGACAATATCAGCAGCAGTGCTGGGCGAGAGAACCACCGGCGGTCACCAAGCGGAATGCCCCTCCCCAAGTCGAGGGTGGCAACGGCGGAGGACGGGCGGTGCCAGGCCCAAGCGTTGCAGCAGAGGAAAGCTGAGCTACCGGATGTCGTGGTGGAGGAAGAGGTCTCGCTTGGGGACCCAACCCAGGACGGCGGCGCCTCCAGTATGGACAAGGACGTCACTTCCGGTGGCCGGAGCAGTGTTTCCCGATCACCAGGGTCGAAGAAGAGCTGGCAGGCCCTGCGGAAGCCTGGGAGCAGCGAGACCGGAGTAGCGGAGAGCCCCTGCGGTGGCACCGGACCAGGTAGTGGTGGAGAGCGGGTCGGAACCCCGTGGATACCGACAGCCCATCCCTATGCCCAACCCCAGGCCCTAGTTAAAACCCTGACCCCTGTCACCTTTTCCCATGGGTCATCTTCGAGCCAGGGGATGTCTGGGGGTCCCGAGTCACCTCCGAGGCACGGACAGGGGAGACCCTGGACGGCTTTACATCTGATGATGGGTCTGCGGGTGGGAGGTACTCTCGGCACGTGTCCGTGTTGAGTGACTGCCCAAGTGTTGTCACGTCACCCTTGCCAGTAGGCCCAAGAGGGTAGGGTCTCAGTCTCGGTCTTCCGGGACATCCGGGTGTCTTCCTGGGGGCAACTAGAGGAGGGAGAGTTGGTGGAGTCAGCTCAGGAAGAGATTAGGGAGACCCGGTGGTGGGCCCCCTTATTTGAGGGATACGAGGCCTGGCTCGATCGCACCAGGTTCCTTTTGGAGAAAGATGGGGTGGTGGATCACTGGTGGGCTAAGGGGGAGTTCACTGAGGAGGGTCGGCTAAAGGCGTTACAGGACCGTTGGTACGAGATTAGCCATGGACTGATAGAACCCTTGGGTCCCAGCAAATTGGAAGATCCGGTGGACCCGGATGAACCCCTATCGTGGGTGTTGCTAGGGAAAGCGGGTAACACTAGGTTGATACGGTCTAGCCGGGCGGAAAGAGCCATCATAACCAAATATAAAAATGTGCATGGATTAGAGTATCCCTATGTCCCCGAACCCCTCATGCAGGAGATAGAGGATCAGAGGGATGGGTGGTTGCGAGAAAACATAGAGCTATACCTGATGAACAAAGGTGGCGCGATTACTGGGCATAAGGCGGAGGAGAGGATCTCCCAACTGATGCGGGTGTGGAGCATAGGTCGTAGCATCTATATGCATAAGGCTGTATATAGACCCGAGAATGGTTTACCACGGGAGTACAGCACAACTGTCACTGATATGGGTGGTCGGGAAGTAAAGAAGCCTGACCCTCGTCACTATTATTAGGAAGACAGGATAGTGATGTTGTGCTAGCTAGTGCCACCTGCTAGTCAGTGCGCACCATGATAGTACTATGGAAACTGATGTTCTAACTAATTATGTTTTGCAGTGCTACCTGAAGGAAGGTTCCGCAAATTTAGATCCCAGCCGGGCCGTTGGGTTCCACCAGGGGGAGAATGTAGCCATATGTAAAATAGGCGTACATATCTCTTTCTCATGCTGGCAGTAATCCTGGTAAGTATGCAGGGTTGCCAGTAACAGTCATGGAGGTTTGCCCTCAAACCCTGGTGAGGTGTCATATGTCCCAAAGGAAGTGACAACACGATTAGTGACATCAGAGATGTGCCTGTTCCTGAGGTGATATAAGACACAGCACTGCCTAAAATAAGAGAGAGAGAGAGAGAGAGAGAGAGAGAGAGAGAGAGAGAGAGAGTATTTTCAAAAGCAGTATGTATTGAAGAGAATTCAGGCACTTAAAAACAGGATCAAAGTATTACGTTACTTAACTCAGGCTTCTGCCTGCTTTATTTTCATCCAAGTAAGGGACTGCAGCTTTAACACGTGTAGGCAGGAGGCACTCAGCTATTAACATTCAGCGGTTTTACTCATATCAGTGTTATAGCCTTTCACACAGTGTCATTCTTAAGAACCAAACCAAATCCTATCCCATTCAGGGATCTAACTACACAGCAGAATCAGCCTCTCTAACTGCTGCTGGGCCAACTAACCTGGTTCCCCAGCATAAAACAATGGCCTCTCATTTAGGGTCACTAGATAAAGCATATAGTCTTTTAGATACGGCAATAAACATGTGTTTATCTTAAATGTTCGTGGTGGGAATTCGGTCCCAAGTGTCCAGTCAAATCCTCTGGTACTGTGATACTTGAAGGGGCCGTCCACCCCGAACTGGATGCAGGGGAGCAGCGAAACCCCCAGTCTCCAGGCTCTAAGAAGAGAGACTGAAATGCAAACCTCTCTGCTCTACATACCTGTGCTAGTGATTAGGAGAGCAGGTGAGGGAGAATTAAACACATTGTAATCTGTGGTCAGGATTTTCCATCCACCAGCCTGAGTTAATGTGAAGCTGTGGAATGGATAATTTTGCACAATTCCTGCACTTTCTGACCTAAAACGGGGCAGAAAGCTGCATAACATCTTTGGACAATGTCACATATCCCCCTCCCCAGCTCACACCTACTGGGGTAAGTGGCCATGGACCTCACTGGGGTGAGCGTCCTACCTGAAATACTTGAGCTAACTCCCCAGTACAAAATTAAGCATTCACATGACACGAATATGAACTTTTTTCCACGGCAATTATGGACAATAGGTTTCGTCATAAGAGACTATACTTGGCAAACCTATTTTATTGCTCTCTATCAGGGAACTATTTTGAAAAATAAATGTCTAGCACAAATTCTTATAACCCAGGATATGATAAATATACTCACAAAACTAGACAGTTTCTATTACCTCCCTGGGTTTTTCTTTTCTACTCTAGAATATGAGCCTCATTATATATTTACCAACCAAAAGGGCCATCAACCCTGTATAGTAATTTGTAGTTTAGCTACATTTTCAACACAGAGAACCAATATAACATTGCAATAGTTACAAAATGCTTATTCTAGAGGCCTAATATAGCATAACTACACTAGCTTATTTGCAAAGTTAAGTGTCCGTGACATAGTCCACACATGTAAAAAAAAAAATCAGTCAGGTCCCCAAACATTTTTTTTTCTTTGACTTCCAGTCCATTACATCCTCTGACTTTATTTCAACACCCGCTGCAGCCTGCAAATGACTGGACTGTTTCTTCAGCCACTGATGAGACACTCGGAGCGGATTCTCCTTGGCTCCACACTGTGGTCCTGAGTGGCGAGATCTGGAACTATTCAGGTGCAGCGTTGACCTTAGTCGCTTTTTCTTTTCAATCTTTGAACCATCTAGGCTCTTCTTACTGAGATGTCTCCTCTCATCATAAATCTTTGATTTCCCTTTTGGGGCCATTAACAGGCCTTTGGGTTTTGGAGACCTAATTGCCTCTGTATAAACGTAGTCCATATTAACAATGTCATCAGGATTTTTCATCAAGTTTGTGTTTTCAGGAACTGCCACCCACTTGGCTAAAACATCTTCTGTGGTGGCCTGGGTGTGTTCACTAGTTTGATAATCATCTGGACAATGTACTGTAAATGAAATTGAGGATCTGTATTTTTGAATCCCAGATCAGGGAGTATATTCTCAGTGTTCTCAGGAGGGTGCCTATCTGTTTCTGGAATAACAGCAGCACAATCAAAGTCAATTCTTTCTCCTTCCTCTTTGTCATCAGTGAGGGCATTGAGTTTACTTTCCCTGGTCTCCTTTTGTGACCGTGTCTCTTTTAGCCTTGGAATCTCTTTCTCCAACTTCATCTTTATAGCAAATCGTAATATTGCAACAGCATTGAAGATACACATACAGGAACGTACAGCTTGCTTGGCTAGGAGGTAGGATTGATATCCCGACTGAACCACTCTAGCGGCTTCTAATTCAACTTCTTTGGAGTTGAGTCGTGATTCCATGTCTGTCATCTGTTTCAGCGCAAGGTTTAACTCTGTTTCCTTTTCTCTATTCTTGACCTGCAGCTGCAGGTGCTCCTCCTGGGTCTTGTCCAGCTCCAGCAGCAGCCGGGCCCCCTCATTTGCCGTGTGGTCCAGCTGCTTGTGGATATCGGCCATCTCGCTTTCATAGCGCAATGTCAGGCAGACCACCAGACGGACGGACATCTCCTCCCTTTCGGCGCACTGTATCTCGCGCTCAGCCATCTGCTTCTGCAGCTCTTCCTGCATTTCTAACTTTTCCTGGATCAATTGCTTCTCCACTTTTCCTGCTTGGTGAAGCTTCTTATCACCTTCACTGATCTGGTCAGTCAAGTCTGAATTTTTCTGTGTCAGAATTACATTCTCTCTCTTTACAGTCTCTAAATTACTCAGGGCATTTTCACAGGTTTCCTTAAATATTCCCAGCTGTGTTCAGACCGTGGCCCTCCAGGCGTAAGTGTTGCACCTCTGTGCTGAGCGCGTGAACCTCTTGTAGAACCTTCCCATATTTCTGTTTTAGGATAGCAATCGATTTGTCAGACTTAATCTGTTTTTCATCCATGGTGGCAATTACGGTGTTGGCCTTTTCCAGACTAGTCGTCACCTCTTCCAACTCACTCCGTAAGAGACACTCTGTTTTCTTCAAAGCCTCGTACTCTTGTAAAGCTGGGAGTATACACCTCTGTAACTTGGCGTTCACTTCTCGCTCCTTATTGTTAGCTTCTCGTTCCTTCTTGTTATATTCTTGCTCCTTCTTCCAACATTCTTGCTCCTTCACCAATCCCTGCCACAGGACTTCATAATCATGGCGGGCAGCTTGGATTGCAGAAACCAAAGCCTCTTTATCCTGGATCAAGGATTCATCTTCCCTTTGCTCCTCCTTTTCCTTTGCCACTGTTCCCGTGACAATTCTGCCGGTCACTCCGTTCTGCAGCACATCTCGGCGCCTTTCTGACGCATGTTGTCCTGACAGCGCAGGTTCAAATGGTTCAGTCACTTCCCCTGTGACTTGAGGAACAGTTTTCTTTTCTTCTTCTTTCTTTTTGCTTTATTAGCTCCAGAGATATCAGTGGTACTGGGCACATACTCACTGGTATCAGCTTCCACATCTTGCTTGCACTCACAGGGCATTGCTTGCTTTTGAAGCTGTTTGTCTTTGAAGATTTGGGGGCACACATCTTCCATGTGACCTACTCTATGACAGGCCCAGCATACTAAATTCATCTGTGGGTACGGCTCTCTTCCAGGGGCCACATACGAGTCGTCGTCATCATCATGGTGTGGCCTGAAGGGACACTGTTTTTCATGGTTATGTACATTACAAAACAAACATTTCACGTCGGCCATTTTAGAAACCCGGCAGGGACAACTTGCTAGCTGCAATTTTCACTTTCTTCAGCAAAACATTTTGGTTTTCTGTTTGGGTTCATTGTGCTATTGCATCCACACTTCGCACATTCTCTGTGTATGCTGGAAGCACAACTGATATACACAGTGGGACAGACTTCACTCATAGCATCTGTTCTTTTACTTCGGCTGTGTGGCCATTTTAAACCCCCGCATTTATTTGCAAACCCACAGACCTTTTAGTGTCGACCCGCATTCTCCACCATATGTGACAAATTTCTAGTGCTGACGCCTGTCTAGGTTCTTTCCGACACAGTCTTCTAGGGTTAATTATACAAAAACAGGATCATGCAAAGTATTACGTTTCTTAACTCAGGCTTCTGCCTGCTTTATTTTCATCCAAGTAAGGGACTGCAGCTTTAACATGTGTAGGCAGGAGGCACTCAGCTATTAACATTCAGCGGTTTTACTCATATCAGTGTTATAGCATTTCACACAGTGTCATTTTTAAGAATCAAACCAAATCAAATAAACAAAAATCCTATCCCATTCAGGGATCTAACTACACAGCAGAATCAGCCTCTCTAACTGCTGCTGGGCCAACTAACCTGGTTCCCCAGCATAAAACAATGGCCTCTCATTTAGGGTCACTAGATAAAGCATATAGTCTTTTAGATACGGCAATAAACATGTGTTTATCTTATCTGTTCATGGTGGAAATTCGGTCCCAAGTGTCCAGTCAAATCCTCTGGTACTGTGATACTTGAAGGGGCCGTCCACCCCGAACTGGATGCAGGGGAGCAGCGAAACCCCCAGTCTCTAGGCTCTAAGAAGAGAGACTGAAATGCAAACCTCTCTGTTCTAAATACCTGTGCTAGTGATTAGGAGAGCAGGTGAGGGAGAACTAGACACATTGTAATCTGTGGTCTGGATTTTCCATCCACCAGCCTGAGTTAATGTGAAGCTGTGGAATGGATCATTTTGCACAATTCCTGCACTTTCTGACCTAAAACGGGGCAGAAAGCTGCATAACATCTTTGGACTATGTCACAATATATATATATATATATATATATAAATATATATATATATATATATATATATATATATATATATATATATATATACACACATACTAATAAATAAATATATATGCACATATAATTAGGGCTGCTGACAGTATGGGAGAGCCGAGACAAGTGTCCGGTTGAGGGGGGCCTAGCCAGTGCTGCAAGTTACGCCCGGCTGCATCCAACTGCCGGGCCTCTGGCTGCTGCAACCAGCCTCGGCTCTCCCCAGCTGCTGCCTCCTCCTTCCCATGGCATCCTCTCTCTCTCCCGCCAGTGCACGCCGGAGGCTGGAACTGACTACCGGGTGCACCCAGCTTCCGGCTTGCACTGGCAGGAGAGAGAGAGGACAGCATGGAAAGAGGAGTTAGCAGCTAAGAGAGAGGAGATCTGGAGCCCAGTGGTGGCGGCAACCAGCTGCCGGGCCTCAAATTGGCGCCACCAGTCCCCGACTCTCCCCAGCTTCTGCATGCCTCTTCCTACACACCGGGACTCTCTCTCCTGCAGCTGTGCAGTCGGAACTCAGACTCAGCTTCTGGTGCACACCGACGGGTGACAGAGACAGGTCCGGCATGGGAAGAGGCAGCAGCAGCTGTGGAGAGCCGGGGCCCTGCAGCGGCAACCAGAGTTAAATGGTATTTTTATTTAGTGGTGGCAATTGTATTTGGGTGGGGTGGTCATTGTGTTTGGGGGGGCAATTGTATTTGTGTGTCTGGGGTGTTGTATTTTGGGGTGGTGCTGGTAATTGTATTTTAGGAGGTGTAATTATATTTGGGGGGTGGTGGTAATTGTTTGTGGGGAAGTGGTAAATGTATCGGGGTGGTAATTGTATCCGGGCAGGTAGCTGTAATTGTATCTGGGGGTAGGTAGTGGTAATTGTATCTGGGGGGGTAGTAGTGGTAATTGTATCTGGGGGTAATAGTAGTGTTTGTATATGGGTGTGTGGTGTTTCTGTATCTGGAAGGGAGGTGTCATGTTGTCTGTATGTGGGGGTATAGTGGTGTCTGTATTTGGGGGGTAGTTTTATATTGGGAGGGGGTATTGTGTGTGGATTGGCTGGGGGGTGTGTGGGCAGTGTGGGAGGGGGAATTGTGTGTGTGGCCAGGGGGAAATGAGTGAGTGGAGGGGAGATTGAGTGAGTGGGATTGAGTGAGAGAGTGTAATTGAGTGATAATGGAGGGGGGAGAGAAGAGAGGGGGTGTAAAAGATGGAGGGATGAGTGAGGAAGAAGACGATTGAGTAAGAGGGGATAATTGAGTGATAGTGGAGGGGTGATAGAGAAGAAGGGAGTATAAGAGACGGAGATGGGAGAGAGTGAGGAAGAGAGGGAGACAGAGAGGGAAAGAGTGAGAGCCAGAGGGGGGGAGAGAAATACAGGTATGAAAGAAGAGGGTTCGCAAGGCTGATGACATGGGGGGGAGAGGGGCTGCATATTGTACTGTATCACCTGCATTGGTTTTCTTCGATTTCCTTATGTCAATAAACTTGGCAGGATTGAAGTAATTAAACCCCATGCAGGAGACTCTGGATCAAAATGCCTATTATATTCATGCAATATATTTATTTAGTGCAATGTGTAGGAAACATTTTTAGTGATTTTCCTACATTTTGAGGTCCAATCTCTTTGCTTTTTAGACTGCCGACATTTTAACTTGACTTTAAAAGGATAATGCCCCATTAGACAAACTATCAAATAATATGCACTTATGCAGACTTCATGCCATATTGAGGTTCAAGTGAATTGTATTGAAGGTGCAATCTCTGCTCACTGACCAGAAAATAATATTTTGTATAGAATTTGACAATCTAATTGGCTTCATTAAACAAAGCTAAACATTGTTAAAGCAAACCGTTGTCTGCTTTTGTTTCTTCGGTATTTATAGTAAGCACACATCCTTTTTATTTTGGCCTCTGAATAGGGAAGTGTCTGTTAATCGACAGTAGAGCTGGGCAAAAGTTTCACCCATGTTCACAAAGCATGTGAAATTTGACCACTTTGCCAAAATTCCCAAAGCAACATTAGACTATTTAATTCAGACCCCGAATTAGTGCTTTAGAAAGACAAAGAAAAAAAAGCAATCAGAATGAACCTCTTGAAGGATCAATCCCATACAACCGTAAGCAAAAAAATGTAATTTACTTTCTTAAATACATCTAACCACGCTAGAAGCAAATATTGGTTTTTGTTTTTTGTTTCTTTGGAAATGAATATACAAATAGCATTTCTTAGGGGCCCCTGAATGGAGAAGTGTTTGTCAATCAAGTGTTTTCTTTTTCTTTCCAAACAGATTTTTTTTATTTTGTAAGGTTTAGTGTGGGGTGGGATACAGAAGGAAGAGGTAGGGAAAGAAGAAATTAGACAAGTATAGATAAGAGAGAAATAGAATGAATAACAATGCAAAAACCAATCATTACAATAGTTTCAGACTTTTCTTAAAGTAGTGTCTCCAAGTAAAAAATAAATAAAAAAGAAAGTACACCATCTTTGCATTTCATGGTTTTACATATCAGGACATAATAACAATCATCTGTTCCTTAGCAGGTCTTAAAATTAAGTAAATACAACCTCAGATGAACAACAACACATGACATATTACACACACACATATATGATGTGGTGGGTCTGGGGTTAGAGATTGCTGGGATTGTGTGTTTATTAATATATTTATATATTTATATATTGGCTTAAAAGTAGGTGATTAATTCATTTTTTTTTCATTTAAGAATGTTACATGTTACATATTTAAAAAACATACATTAAAAAGTAGTTGAATGGTTAAACATTGTAATCTAAAGTGTAAGGTTACTTATTTTGTTGTAATTGCTGCCTATGATCTCCTTTATCATTGCCCTTGTTCCAAACTCCAGACATGTACCCCAGACATGGGAAATCGACTATTTTATTACTTAGTGGAGTAAACAAAATAACCACCTTTTCATGCTCCCTTGTTATAGATGAAAAATAAGAAAATCTTACAGACTTTTACACTTTTAAAAATGATTTAACATGTTCACCTACTAAACTATTACTGTTTTAAAAATGTATTCTATTGCTACCATTTGTTTACACTAAATATGATTTGCCAGCGTCGGCATTACTATGTGAACTTTTGAATGGTGCGTTTTAAAAATCTTTTAATTGCTGAACTTTTCTAAAAATTCAGAAAAGTTATAGGGAGACAGCAGGTTATTTATTAAAGTAGGATAGTGCTGGTCAGATAATACCACATGGAATGTTCCAGTGTCCTTCATGGGAGATTCAGTGCAGTAATATTCAATCAGGTCTTTCGCAAACTAGGCCCCCTAGTTCTTGAAGATGTACTGCAAGATCCTCATGTCTTAAAGTGGTAAAATAGACTATTCACATATCATTGAAAATCCTAAAATTATAGTTGCTTGAATAAAACATTGTCTTTCATCTGTCACTGTGCCTCAACTTTATGACTCTTTTAAATATATGTATTGTAAATACAGTATGTCTTCCCCATACCATTCATTTTGATGGCGCTGAACTTGTCTCCAGCAGGAGTAAGACATCTTCCCAGCAGACTTAATTTCTTTATCCTTTCTGTTTGTTGCACCCTACATAACCATATCAAGCCTCCTTAAACCTTTCTCAGCCTCCTCTCAACTTAATTTTGCCTTTCAGCAAACTCCTATTTTCATTCATGCTTATGTCCTGCCACCCTCATGTGACCCCTTCTTTCTCCCACACGTCTACCCACCTCTGTCAAGAATATACCCACCTCTCTACATCATGTCTATCTCCCGCTCTCACGTGTTCCCATCTCTCTCCTTGTTTTTTTTTTTACCACATACTCATTATTTCTGGCATTCAGATTATCTTGATGTACAGTTTTGTGTATGCTCTTGTAAGTAACTTTTTCTTTCACATATACGTTCTAGCCTTCACACACACATCTGTTTAAACTTTACATTGGCAAACAACACAATGGGAAATGAAAGTTTGTACTAGAGATCAAACCACCCACATTCGAGGGATATACAACACATTGTTTTCCACCAAAAAGAATATACACAGGCTAAGATAAAGATGTTGAGTGCTGGAACAGTAAACATGCTGCTGCTTACAATCACCCACTAATAACAGTGGAGGTAAAGATCCCTGATTTAATTAAATTGGTTTTAGGATGGACATTCATGGAGCTTGTTCATTGTTATGTTCATCCTTTGTCACAGCTATGTCAACATGGGAAAAGGACAATTGGTTTTAAGGTCTACTTCAATAGATCTGCTGCTGTTTTTTTGCACCACGTTTGCCCCAGTTTTGCAGATGAAAGACTTTGATTAAAAAAATCTACAAAGAGTTAGGGCTGATAAAGAATGAGTTATTAGGTAGCATATAAATCAAAGGAAAGCCACGGTGAGTGTCACAGTGGTGAGAATAAGTAGAAATACATTAAAATATGTTTATGTAGATTTTGGTACTTACTAAGCACTTTATATAAATAAACTGAAAGAAGCAATACTAATAAAGTAAGGCATGGAAAATGATTATAAGATAATGCTTAATAAAGAATGTAATCAAAATAGGAGTACTAAAAAATGCACAGACTAATACAAGATGAAATGAACTAAAGGCACCAAATATGTGTTGTAGAGTGTAAAGAAGACAATACTACTAACACACAGTTAAAAATTGGGGAAAAACAGAGAAAATTGATGTTAAAGTAATACTAGAGATGTGCGAATCCGCCCAAATCCGTTTCCCGGATGTTTTAGCATTTTCCCCCCAAAATCCGTTTTGTGGTGTAAAAATCCACAAACTGATTTGGTCAATTTTAATCTGCGCGGATTAATAAAAAAACGCTATTGGATACAATCCATTGACAGATATGTAGAATAGAATCCGTGTGTTCAGCAATCCGTTTGCAGATACTTAAAAATCCGTCAAAGGACTGCGGAATCTGCGGAGTGTATTGGCAATAATAATAAAAAATCCACTAAACGTGAATCACCCTTTTTGAGACTAATCTGCTGAAATCCGCAGACTAAAGGAACCGGACGATTTGCTGTGGATCCAAATCCGCCCAAAAATGTGGCCATCTCTAACTAATACCCTAAATCTTAAAGAAATAAAAAGATAGCAATACTTCAGAAAATGTTCAATGAAAACTGTTTATTAAAATTACATGCAGATGCATACAGCTTAATTTCCCTCTGATGGGTAAGGGGGTAAGTGTTGTGATATTCTGTACCAACAATGCTCTTAAATCCTATTGAACCCCTAGGATAGTCTGAGTAATAGTGGTATGCGTGTGTTATTATTAGAAGTAATAGCCAAGATTAATTACGCTCCAATGCCAGGGATCGCAGTGCAAGACTAGTGATCGTAGTGTAGTAATACCATATTAACAGCCATTGACATAAATGTCAGTTAATGTGGGGTCGCGTTATGACACCAAGGGCCTCATGCAGTCAGCGGCGGAAAGGCACTTCTCGCCTGTTTCACACCAAAAATGCCTACCCCTATTCAGTAAGGGGCGAAAACGTGGCGAGAATAAAAAAAAACGCCAATTTTTTTGGCGGGTTTTTTTTCCTGCCATTGGCGAGGCGAGAAGGCACTTTTCACCTCAAATAGACCTATTTTCCGCCACGTTGTATTCTAGTAGTAGCGAGTAGCTTTGCGCCGCTATTCGCCACTTTAGAATGGCGTTTTTATGCCGAATCAGGCACGCCCAAAAAAGTTGGCAAGTTGATGGTGAGAGGCTGCTGATGAGCGGCGGATCGGCACTTAGAAAAAATTCTGGCCTTTTTCCTGGCTGAGATTGATGCCGGGGGTCTACTGAGCTGATAACATTAATAACAGCACCGGAGCCCCCCCGGCATGCATCCGAGGCAGGAAAAATGCATTTAAAGGCCACTTCATTACCTTAGCGGCTAACCACGAAGGCAATGAAGGGGTTAAGCCACCGTGCCAGGTTTATTGTGGGTAGTGGGGGTGGGTGAAGGGGGTATTTTGCCCTTGTTGTTTGTTTAGGGCTTGCGGGGGGGTTGCGGGTGCACTTAACCCCTTCACGACCGTAGCAGTTAATACCGCTATGGTCATGAAGGGGTTCAGCCCTCCCGCTAACCACCCGCAAGCCCTAAACAAACCACCGTTGGGTCTAATACCCACTTCACCCACCCCCGCTACCCACAATAAAATAAATACACACACAACAGCCCAACACTAAATAAATAAATATATATATATATATATTACCCCAACAACCCCTATACCCCCATAACATACAGTATAGTAATGGGCACAATTACTATTACCCACAAATGGATAATAGTGAATGTGTCCATTTAAAATACATAAAGAACAATAAATACATTAAATACATATAGCACTCACCCTTGTCTGGCTGCCACGATGAAGGCCATCCTCATCTTCATCCTGCCCATGCCCCATCCGCTTCTGTAAAACAGAAACAAGAATAAAAACATCCCATGTAATGTCCCCTAACCCCTTAATCACCATAGCGGTTATTAACATCTACAGTCATTAAGGGGTTAACCCACCCTCACCCACCACTCGGGAGGCCTACATACCCTCCCCCAATAACCCCCCACCCCGTGATGCCTAACCACCCTCTCCCACTACCCACAAGGGAGGCCTACCCACATACATTTTGGGCCAATACCCCCTCCCCCCACCCCAACACATAAAGTACAATAATGTGCCAAATAACTATTATCCAGATAGGGATAATAGATTATTTGGCCATTATTAAACACATTAACTAGCATAGTAAAATAAAGAAACTTCTACTGACCTCATCAATAAGAAGGCCCCGTCGCCAGCATAATCCTTGTAGTCCGTTGCCAAAATAATACATAGCCAATACATTGCAATTACATTCACATATCAATGAACCCCTTAATCACCTTATCGGATAATAACCGCAAAGGTAATTAAGGGGTTAAGCCACCCTGGCCCGATACCCACCCTTCACACATTCCATTGTACAGTGGCTTCGTCATGCAAAAAAAAAATTAAAAACAAAACACAATATATACCAATATACAAATAAATGTCTCAGGGTTAACAAAAACATGCTTAAATAAAAATACCACTTCTCTGTTACATCCACAATGAAATACAATGCTATTTCCTAAACAAATCAAATGTAATCATCCAATCTAAAACATCAAATGCCAATTCAAAGCCTAAAATGCCACTCAAAACATTGCATTTACATTATATACATGCTGCATTAAATCTAAGCAACATGTAGATGCTGCAAATCAATGTTAACCATACAATATTCCGAAGAAAATAGCATTACATCAAAAACAGTATACTATGCAATCCAATAAAGTCACCATCAATCAATTTGCATCCATTAATTACATCCCAAAACAATTAAAATAGCATCCATACCAATTACACAATTAACTATAGCAACCGTTAAAGAGAACAAGTTACCATCATACAAAATAGAAGGACACCAAAAAGAAAAATATACAAAAGCAAGCCTCACCATGACCTAAAGTAGAGCATACAAGCCCAAAAATTACATCTAGCTAATTCTAAAATGCATTTAACACACATCTATGCATAGCAGCATAGCCAAAATCATTTAAAATAGTGCAAAGCAAGCTTTTCAAACACAATGATTTCTTACCCTGTATGTATATATTTCTCTAGACATACATACATAAATACATACAGTGGCAAGAAATGATGTACCCCCCCAAAAAAACACATGTAAAAAGCAAGAAAAAAACAAGTTACATAAAATAAATTTCTTTTCTTCACTTACCATTACTTTACCCACTCACCGACTCCAGTTGAACAGCTTACGCGCGAACCAATCCACGAACAGGAACCCATAAAATAACAAACCAGAAAATAATAAACATTAAAATAATAAAACAAAACAATCCACGGATCTTGTAGTTGTAATCCATCTTCATCTGTATTCTTCTTTCTTTCAGCTGCGGCTCTCTTCCGGGGTCTTCTTACCGTCTGCTACCACGCCCGTGTCTTCTTCTTTTGGTTCTAGTACCATGTGACAGGCTTTCAATGACGTCATATCCATTCTCCCCCAAGCCTCTGTCACATGGTGTACTAGAGCCAATCAGAGTTGGGATGTAGTTCCCACGCTCTGATTGGCTACCGTACCATGTGAGGCCGGCCATGTTTCTTTTAATGACGTCATCTTAAAGGCAATTGAAGCACAGCCATTCTGATTGGCTGTGCTTTCATTGCCTTTAAGTGACGTCATCATTTTTTTTTTTATCGGCCAAAGCACATGGTTTTCACGGCCCAATCAGGGCCGTGGAAACCATGACGAAAATGTGACGTCATAGGCCTTTAAAAGCCTATGTTGTCTCATTTTGAAGCCAGACGCCGAGGAGGAAGGACCTCCTAAAGAAGAAGACACGGGCGTGGTAGCAGACGGTAAGAAGACCCCGGAAGAGAGACGCAGCTGAAAGAAAGAAGAATACAGATGAAGATGGATTACAACTACATGATCCGTGGATTGTTTTGTTTTATTATTTTAATGTTTATTATTTTCTGGTTTGTTATTTTATGGGTTCCTGTTCGTGGATTGGTTCACGAGTAAGCTGTTCAACGGGAGTCGGTGAGTGGGTAAAGTAATGGTAAGTGAAGAAAAGAAATGTATTTTATGTAACTTGTTTTTTTCTTGCTTTTTACATGTGTTTTTTTGGGGGGGTACATAATTTCTTGCCACTGTATGTATTTATGTATGTATGTCTAGAGAGATATATACATACAGGGTAAGAAATGATTGTGTTTAAAAGCTTGCTTTGCACTATTTTAAATGATTTTGGCTATGCTGCTATGCATAGATGTGTGTTAAATGCATTTTAGAATTAGCTAGATGTAATTTTGGGGCTTGTATGCTCTACTTTAGGTCATGGTGAGGCTTGCTTTTGTATATTTTTCTTTTTGGTGTCCTTCTATTTTGTATGATGGTAACTTGTTCTCTTTAACGGTTGCTATAGTTAATTGTGTAATTGGTATGGATGCTATTTTAATTGTTTTGGGATGTAATTAATGGATGCAAATTGATTGATGGTGACTTTATTGGATTGCATAGTATACTTTTTTTGATGTAATGCTATTTTCTTTGGAATATTGTATGGTTAACATTGATTTGCAGCGTCTACATGTTGCTTAGATTTAATGCAGCATGTATATAATGTAAATGCAATGTTTTGAGTGGCATTTGAGGCTTTGAATTGGCATTTGATGTTTTAGATTGGATGATTACATTTGATTTGTTAAGGAAATAGCATTGTATTTCATTGTGGATGTAATAGAGAAGTGGTATTTTTATTTAAGCCTGTTTTTGTTAACCCTGAGACATTTATTTGTATATTGGTTCATCATGTGTATATATACACATATATACATATATATATATATATATATATATATATATATATTGTATTTTGTTTTTAATTTTTTTTTGCATGATGAAGCCACTGTACAATGGAATGTGTGAAGTGTGGGTAACGGGCCAGGGTGGCTTAACCCCTTAATTACCTTTGCGGTTAGTATCCGATAAGGTGATTAAGGGCAGGGGTTCATTGATATGTGAATGTAATTGCAATGTATTGGCTATGTATTATTTTGGCAACGAACTACAAGGATTATGCTGGCGAAGGGGACTTCTTATTGATGAGGTCAGTAGAAGTTTCTTAATTTTACTATGCTATTTAATGTGTTTAATAATGGCCAACTAATCTATTTTCCCTATCTGGATAATAGTCATTTGGCACATTATTGTACTGTATGTGTTGGGGTGGGGGGAGGGGGTATTGGCCCAAAGGGTATGTGGGTAGGCCTCCCTTGTGGGTTGTGGGTGAGGGTGGTTAGGCATCACGGGGTGGGGGGTTATTGGGGGAGGGTATGTAGGCCTCCCGAGTGGTGGGTGAGGGTGGGTTAACCCCTTAATGACTGTAGATGTTAATAACCGCTATGGTGATTAAGGGGTTAGGGGACATTACATGGGATGTTTTTATTTTAGTTTCTGTTTTGCAGAAGCGGATGGGGCATTAGCAAGATGAAAATGAGGATGGCCTTCATCGTGGCAGCCGGACATGGGTGAGTGCTATATGTATTTAATGTATTTATTGTTATTTATGTTTTTTAAATGGACAACTGCACTATTATCCATTTGTGGATAATAGTAATTTTGCCCATTACTGTATTGTATGTTGTGTATTGCAATGTTTATTGGGGGCAATTGTCCCCAATAAACATGCTATTATGCGTTAATCCCTTCACTGCCTTAGCGGCTATCCGCTATGGTAATGAAGCAGCATTAATGTATTATAATAATATTGTGCGGGGGCAGGGGGGCAGTGGGTCCCCTGAGCTGAACCGCATTGATTTCTGGCTCAGAGACCCCCTGCTTCCCGAGTTACAGGCCCCGGTTTGGGGCATCGGTTACAGTGTCGACGCCATCTTTATTGTGGGCACGTAGCGTATGGAACGCTATAAACATGGCGGCGACACTGCCCACCCGATCACACATACCGGGGCCTGTAACTCGGGAAGCAGGGGGTCCCTGGTCCACAAAGCAATGCGGTTCAGCTCAGGGGACCCCCTTCTTACTGTACAATATTATTAAAAATATATTCATGCTGCTTCGTTACCATAGCAGATAGCTGCAAAGGTAAGGACTGATTGTGTATTGATATGTGTGTTTTATTCATACTGTAGATGTGCAGAGGGTCTCCGGAGCTGAACCGCTTTGGTTTTAGGTCCGGGGACCCCCTGCTTCCCGAGATACAGGTCCCTTTAGGGGGTGCCGGTATCCCTCTGCTTTGTTTACATTCCGTGGTCACGTGATCAGGACATTTAAATGCAGAGGGATACCGGCACCTCATAAAGGGGCCTGTATCTCGGGAAGCAGGGGTCCCCGGACCTGAAACCAATGCGGTTCAGCTACGGAGACCCCCTGCACATGTACACTATGAATAAAAATGGTTTATAAAATAATTTTTAATGTGCCGATGTTTGCGCAGAGAGAGCGGCGGATCTCTCTCTGCTGCAGACATATCTCGGCAGGGGACGGCTTCTCGGCAGCTTCTCGCCAGGCAGCCGTCTCGCCACCGGTTATCGCCGTTTTATCAAATGGTGGTGGAGCATTCATTCGCCAGGGATTCGGCACTTACAGCATACAGCGAGTTTAACACACCAAAAACATGGCTAGTTCCATAACTGGCTAATGCTTTTTTCGCTGCTTTGTGCATAGACCCCCAAGTATGAATTCTAGTATTAGTATTAGAGCTTAGTGACTCTATCCAATGAGAATGGCTACATCTGTATTATTCAAGTAAGACTATGTCAGACTATATTACCAGTGCTTTAATCCACTTATTGGATGATCCACAGTGTATATGCTGCAAACAGTACATGTCAGAAGTCCATGGTGTTGAACATTTAGTTATATCTTTTTGAGTTGTAATAGCTCTTAGATAAGAAATGCAGCTAATAAGGCACTAAAAGAACATGTGTGACAGTGATATAGATACAATATTAAAGGAATTTACACACTGCAACATTATATTGTTGATTATTTGGGACACTATAAGCTCAGTACAGACAATGGGACTGTGATGATAGAGAGGATTTGGCCTGGGATTAAAGGGGTTACACCCCATTTGGCCACCCTCTACTCTCATCTGGGAAGCAAGGGGTTAACTTGACTGAGGTCCAGTAATGTGTTTTGCCTTGCTTCAATATTCAAATGTTTATTCCCCTGTGTAAATGTATTGTGTTATCCTGGTGTTTGCACTCACACATACACTAGGGTTGATGCGGGAGGGAAGGGGTTAATGTTAAAATGGTGTTTATAGCCCTTTGTGTAATTTTCCCGCCTCTTCAGGCTCCATTTTGCAGCCGTCCATAGGTCGCCATTGAGCCTCCATGATTTCTAATGACAGAAGTAGCGGTTTTGGACCTGTTTTCCAGCGTCCGAGAGGAGGAGCGGCGGTTTCCCATTGTAAGTCAATGGGCTCATTGACTTCAATAAATATTCCTCAATGCCGGCCTCGAGGAACAGGTTGGCAGCCATCCAAACCGCAGACCGCAAAAGCAGATACAATGTCTTTTAAAAGAGTTTAATCACTTGGGTCAAGTTCAACGACAAGTGGCGTGGGAATCTTGGGTTCTAGGGCCCCGGGGAATAAAGTTCTTTTTGTCCCTAACCCCTAGGAACCCCCACACACGATCCACACCGGGTCCGGGAATGAGGGACCCCCGTAAGGGGTCGAGCGGAGAAGGAGGGTCGCACCATTGAATCTAATGGCGGCGGGCGCCATGCATTGTCAATGGCGGCGCCGGCCATTGATTCCAATGGGGAAAAGCCGCATGGCGAAAAAACGACTAAGTGTGAAATGTTGAAATGTGTAAGTCCATATCTCCGGTTCTGGAAGGACCAGAGGGATGGGATTTTGGTGACATATAGCCAAGGTTCCGGATTTAATGCTTGCCCATTCCCAGCCCCCTCAGACCAACCAGACGGAGTGTGGACGCAGGTAAAGATTTGTGAATTTTCTCATAGACTTCAATGGCGGCGGTTCCTCCATTGAAAGTCTATGGCAGGAAACTCCATTGACTACAACGGCGAAGTTGCTCCATTGAAACCCACGGTGGCGGAGCCTGTTGTTTTCAATGGGGATTTAGTGAAACGCTGAGATTTATTTTTAGCGGAGATTTTTATAATAAAATATGAAACGGTTTATGTGATATTTGTATAACTCCGGTTCCATAGGTCGTAGTGGGCTGAAAATTGGACCCTATAGTGTACCACTTCCGGCATTAAGGTCTGGAAAGTTTGGTACCGCTGGACCTACCAGAACCAGGTATTTTAATATGTGTAGGTATTAAAATGTATATGGGGTTTTGAAAACTGCAGACTCCATCTGCTATGTTAATAGGCAGGAAGAGCATCCTGCAAGAATTAACATCGCTCGGTGATCAAAGGCTACTTGCCTAATTGTTTATACTGGGGGCAGGAACCAAGGGACTGAGTGTTTTTTAAGTTTGATACTTCACACTTACAATGGAAGCCAAAATCTGCTTCAAAGAGATTTTGCTAGACAGCTCTGCACCTTGAGTGTAAGAGAAGGGTTGGAATGGTATATAAGTCAGAGTCACTTCTTACTCAATTGTCTTCATGTGTCTTCATGTGTCCTTCATGTGTCCTTCATGTGTCTTCATGATCTGCATGTATTGCTGTGATGTCAACTGAATTATGGAAGAAATGGCCCATCCTGTATCCTGATGGTTTTCTTGTCCTAACCTTTAAGTAAGTGTCCATATTTTGTCTGTTATTTGTATATCTCATGTGTTCACCTTTATCAAGGAATAAATTATATTTTATCATATCTAAGTCTCGTCCGGTTCAACCCAGTTATATCTTTGTTGGTGTATTATTAATAGCCTGTCACAAAGCTCCCGTCACAGGGACGTATTCATTAAAGGGATAAACGTTTAGGAGGAAACTGGTAAAATGTGCATGTAAACACATCTCATTGTTTCAGATGGGCAAATTCGTCCAAATCTGTTTCCCGAAATTTCTTGCATTTCCCCCCCCAAAATCCATTTCACTGTATAAAACAGATATGGTCAGTTTTAATCCGCACGGATTCCTCAAAACCACCCATTGGTTACAACCCGTGGACAGATTTGTTGAATTCAATCCATGGATTGCTGAATCCACGGACTGGATTCTACAAATCCATCCACTAGTTGCGGAATCCGCAGAGTGTATTGGTAATAATAATAAAAAAAATCCGCAAAACGCGAATCACCCTTTTTGAGATTGATCCGCTGAAATCCGCGGACAAAAGGAACCAGACGAACCGCTGTGGATCCAAATTCGCCCCCAAAATGTGCTCATCTCTACTCATCATATTCATTAAACTCTCTCTCTCTCTCTCTCTCTCCCGCTCTCTCTCTCTCTCGATCACTTTTGCAGCAATATTATTTAATAAATTTATAATTTGTTTGTTTAGTTTTATTTATATCGTGCCAACAGTGTATGCAGGACTTTACAAAATTAAAATACATGCACATTATACAATATATCATGCTTAATGAATACGATTTCAAAATGTCTTCCCTTTTTGGGCGAATTTGCATTGCAGCAATTAATTAATACATTGCTATGTGTCCACATGAAAAACAGCGTTCTGGCTGTCAAATGAAAAACATTTTTATTCATTGTCTCTTAACAACATAGATCAAGGTATTTTGTCTAATTTTGGCTAATTTTGTCTCCTTATTTTTAGAGGAAAAAGTACTGTAAGTCAGACTGGCTGGCTTTTAACTTTCCTGACTTACATTCTGTACCAAATGCAAGAAAGTGAATTAACAACATTACTACATTTGATGTGTTTTTACTTTGATATGTTGGGTAGTATTCTCTTTAGTGAATAAACCCATGTGTCCACACTTCATAGTTTTATACTTAGAACTGATAAAATAACCATAGCATCATATCCAAATTGTATTCATATTAAATACTTTATGACCAGATTCTGAACAGACAGTACTTAGGACTGAACTATGTAGACAATATTGGGACTTAACAAAACAATAGCACATCATCAATTAATAAGTAATTAAGTTTTTATGTATGCTGTCTGTGTCTTAAATAAGTAACATGTGCACAGTGAATGGAAAACTAATCACACTTGAAAATGCATTACACATGCTAGAAACGACATTATTAAATACATCATAAATACCTCAACCAAATAGCTTGTCCTGTTGTAGTGTTGTACAAAAGAATATATAAAATGATATATACATCTGATACAAGAGTAGAATTCCATTTGAGTACTGTAAAAATAAAATATTTCATGAGCAATATTTTATTGAAATATACTATTATTGTGAATATTAGAACGACTAATATTCAAATACAAATGGCTCAATCCTAATATAATTCAATCCCGATCACTGTACATTTTTATTTTTTCATAGAAATGTAAAGTTTAATTATATTTGGTATTGTTGTGGGCTGCAGCATGTACACTGTGAGAGTGGTTCCCACCTCTACCTGTTTTAATTAAGTTAATTTGAATGCTCATCCTTACCTTCTCAGACCAGACTACATAATAACACCATGGGCGGTTATTCACTATTTATATCATAATCATCTTCAGCCCTTTTTTATGCTGAATAAAGGCCTCTACAAAGATATTCCAGGTACTGCGGTTGCAATCCTCTCTTCCATGTTACTCCAACAAATTTTCTAATTTCATCCTCCTGTCATATTTTTAGTAATTTGTTATCCCTTGGAATCCAGTTGAGTACAATCTTTGTCCAACAATGGTCGTTTCTTGTTGTGATATGTCTGGCACACCGCCATTTTAATTTCTTCACCCTTGTGATGATGTCACAGGCTTGTTTGCTTTCAAAACACATTCATTATTTTTACTATCTTACACACACACACACACACACACACACACACACACACACACACACACACACACACACACACACACACACACACACACACACACACACACACACACACACACAAAGTGTTCACTTATCTTTTGCTGAGTGCTCCAAGGCCCAGCGCAGTCGACGATAACAACTAGATCATATAAATAAGTTAAAGTGGTTGTCTGCTGTACTCCTTTTGATAAAAAACTATTTATTTATTCATTCCATCGCAGATACACAAAAGAGGTATAGAAACTGGTGACTTCTAACGTTACAATAAAAATGTCTCAAGTGATAATGGAGTATGTATCCAAATAGTTGATAAAAGTACTTTAGACTTTAAGGTAGTTAGGTAGATGTGGGACATAGAAAAACACTTACTGGGTGTTGACAAATATGTAGAACCCCTTGCAATGATTATGGGTCTACCAGGCTGGTTAACAAGGGCCTTATGTATTTTTGGCAATGCATACTGAAGATTAGTGGTTCCCAGCACAAGTCCTCAAGAACCCCTAACAGGTCAAGTTAAGGATATCCCTGCTTCAGCACAGGTGGTTCAGTCAAAATGACCGAGTCACTGATTGAACTACTTGTACTCAAGCAGGGATAGCCGTAAAAACCTGACATGTTAGGGGCTTTTGAGGACTGGAGTTGGGAACCACTGGTGCAGATTATAGGGTGATTGGGATGTAATAGTTGATATTCTCATCAATCCATCTATTGGACAATACTACTGTAATGATTTTGTTAATTTATATGTTAAAGGTTATATTAGGGTCACAGTCAAGAGGCTTATAACATGGTAAATCCAAAAGTTGTTTTAAAATTTTCACTATGATAGTCATAATATTAATTATTATTATTATTATTATTATTATTATTATATACTGTAAAGCAAATACATAAGGCAAAAAAGTATTTAAAGTAGTCCCCGAAACGTTAGAACTCGTTATGTTTGCACTTTAAATACTTTTTAACCTTATGCTTTGTGTCTTCTTCCCTGTTCTCCGAATTCTGGTGGAGTATTCTTTTTAAATGCCTTTATAAGACACGTGCACTTTCACATATTTGCTTTGATTATTATTTGAAAGCTACACGTTCTCGCTTTGTTTGGGCTATTTATATATGTTTGTGTGTGTCTGGGAGTGACATTGTGTATGTGTGTGTGTTGCGGCAGGACAGCCTCATGGCAGGGTCAGTAAAGAGTCTACAATCTGTACTTGTGCTTTAACAATCCTTAAAGGGGTTTATTTGCAATACAAATAAACCAAAAATTAGGTACACCGTCCCATTAAGGCAAAACAAAACCATAAACCAAAAAGCCTACTCCACAGTAGGGAGACTAACTACACTGAACAGGCCCTAACTAACTGAATGGATTGCTAGACAAATTACCTGTTCAAACAGAACATAGCAAAATACATAAACAAATAAAAAATGGCAAACGGCATCACCAATTGAAAATAGATATATCAATATAATGTATAGAAGAAGCTGGGGACCAAAAACGGATCCCTGTAAATCTCCAAAAACTACAGTACAGACATACCCCGGTTTAAGGACACTCACTTTAAGTACACTCGCGAGTAAGGACATATCGCCCAATAGGCAAACGGCAGCTCACGCATGCGCCTATCAGCACGTCCTGAACAGCAATACCGAGTCCCTACCTGTACCGAAGCTGTGCACAAGCGGGGAGACTATAGAGCCTGTTACAAATGCATTATTTACATCAGTTATGCACGTACTGTCCCGGCACAGCTTAGTCTAACTAAAGACGGGAGCTGGCCGGGCACGTGACGGGCATGTCGTTGAAAGTTGCGTGCGCGCTCCCCGCACGTTACCCGGACTTTCCCGCGCCTCAATAGAAAAGCGCTATGGCGCTTTCTATTGAAAGCGCCCCAGGCGCTGGAAAGCAGCCGCGAACCTTCCCGGTTCGCGGCGGGGTACTGCCGCGCGGCGCCCGCGGGTTTTTTTTAACCGCGGTGACGGCCGTATTAGAATAAACAGTGTCGCCACTGTATATGACGATTGCAGTACAGTACATGCATCGATAAGTGGGGAAAAGGGAGTGCTTCACTTTAAGTACATTTTTGCTTTACATACATGCTCCTGTCCCATTGCGTACGTTAATGCGGGGTATGCCTGTACTGTATAGAGAAAAATATATGTTGCCCCACTCTTAATAAAAATGTAGAAGCAATACTGAAATTGACCAAAAAAATGTATTTTACTGCTCACTAATAGACAAATACACACAGAGATAATAGAACCTCACAATATGAATGAGATTAATGTTCAAAAATAGAAAAATACCCACATCGGCCTCGGTAGTCATGTGACGGTTCCAGTCGTCTGTGGGTGTTGTCACACGGTCTTCATGGATATCAAGTCCTGTCAGAAGTATCTTCATTCTCAGCATGGAATTGAAACATCCGGACATGGACGGAGTGGTGTCTTGTCACGATTCACTGCATTAGGACTGGAGGAGGACTTTAAAAGGGGAGCACTGCATTTTTTCTTTTTCTTTAATGTGGGAATGGGCAAGAAGAAAGGGACTTCACCCTGAAACGTTAAGGTTGCCCCCCTTTGATTTACCAGTGTCTGCTTTTGGCTATGAAGCCATTGACTCTTTTTTTGCTGGATACTCTGTTTTTTGCCATATGCCCCTCTTTAGGATGGTGTTTTGACCACATAGTTTGGCATATTGACTATTTCACTTCCTCCCTACCATTGCTTGGAGTGTCCTATAATCTCCCCTGCATTTTAACTACATCTATAACCTCAGACATCTACAGTACACTGTGGAACATTTAACATATTAGGATATAGACTCTCCCTTGATTTTCATACTCCGTGGATTTTTAAATTGTGTATAGCACATTTATATTGTATTTTTCTATTGTTGAACATTAAGTACATTCATATTGTGAGGTTTACCTTTGTGTGTATTTTTCTATTTCTAAGCAGTAAAATACAATTTTTTTTGGTCAAACTCAGTGTTGCTTCTACAATTCTATTAAGAGAGTGGGAACATATATTTTTGTCTACAGGATCTGTAGCCCCCTTTCCCCTGTGTCTAGTGTAACTACCTGTGGTGCGTTACCTGAGTGGCTTGCAGGAGGCCTGATCCTCCACAGCTGGGAGCCTGGGGTGATCGTGTTTGTGTTCACAGCGCCTCCACCTGGGAGAGATCCTACGCAGTAGGATTATCCCTCACAGGAACCCAATACATACAGTAAATACACACACCGGGTATATAGCAACAGTATTTACTGACATAAAACACACACAAAATATAACTGTGACCACTCAATAATCTGCCCCCACAGTAACACCCCCTGCTGGAACCCCCAAAGTACTGAGGTGACTGGGCACTTAACCCGCTAGTGTCCACAGACCAGGCCCACCCAAAGAGTGTGTGTGGAGTAGTGCTACCCACAGTGTGTATGGCCGTTGGAGCACTTAGATGGTGATACCTCCCTGGTCACCTGGATACCTCCTCAGGCGTAGTCTCTGGAGGGATCTCCCCTTGGAGTGTGTCCCTATAATAGAGTCTCTGATATTAAATGCCTGGGTCTGGTCCCAGACAGCAGGCCGTAGTTCACCATGTGTGTCACTTGCTGGTGCTGCAGCTCTAACAGTCACTGAAGCAGCGCTTGGCACTATCAGGACTAAGGGGAAGTGTCCTTATCTGGGGCTTTCCCTACAGCAACCACAAACATGGTGGGGGCTCAGGGCCTAGCTGGGGCCTAAAGGGCAAATGTAGGCCTAGTCCAGGGAAGCACTGCTCCCTGGACACTACCTCTATCTTCTGCCTCCGGCTCCAGACTGGCGTGATCCCTGCAGCGCACCAAAAGTATCTATATACTTCTCCGTGAACCTGGGAGCCCTATTGGCTCTGCTTCCCCAGGTGATGTGCAGCCACTGGGACTTGTAGTCCTCTTGCGGAGCATATCCAATGGCCGCTGCAACTTGGCTACACTGCGCATGCACTAGGATCCCAATGTGCATGTGTGAAGATTCAAAATGGCCTCTGCCACAAGTCTGCGCGGTGCTCTGGCAGCACCCAACCGCACTGCAGCCCTCCCCTCCTTGCACTGGAGGTAAGGGGGAGCTCTGATCGCCGCTGCAGCCGTTCTGCCCCCTTCCCTATCCGGCACAGAGGTAAGGGGGGTCAGCTACACATAATACAGTACTCCACAAACATTTCCTATCTGAGGTGCTGGGAATTCATCCCAAGTCTTTCTAGGTAATCCCTCTTGGAACTGTTACATAGCCTGCCTGTAGCCTGTATAGTCTTGTATAGCGCTGCTAGTTTTACGTAGCGCTTTACAGAGACATTTTTACAGGCACACGTCCCTGCCCCATGGAGCTTACAATCTATTTTTTTTGGTGCCTGATGCACAGGGAGATAAAGTGACTTGCCCAAGGTCACAAGGAGCTGACACGGGAATTGAACCAGGTTCCCCTGCTTCAAACTGTGTGTCTTTACTCACTGAGCCTCTCCTTCTCCCTATCTTGCAGATAGGTCAGTAAGGGCTGACGACAGGGGGGGGGGGGCAGCGGAGATAGGTGTCCCAGGCCGTTGGCGGTGGGGTCCCTGGCTTTCTCAGATGCCTGCAGGCCTTTATCACTGTCCCATGCCGACAGGCTTCTGTGACATCAGCGCAGTGGAAGTAGGCTTGGCCCAGCTTCTGGCGCGCAACGGCATGGAGGGAGGCCCGGCGTGCGCCAGCTTGGCGTGGAACAGAGGAGAGAAGCCTGCAGGCAGCTGGGGAGAGCCGGGGCATGGCCACAATAGGACCGGCACCCAGGCCTGGCCAGAGGTTGGGCCCAACTTGCAGTGCCGGTCGTGCCTATGCAGACCATCCACATGGTAAGTCTGTTTTTTAAAATATGTATTGGGGGTCTTGTTTATATATATTGGGGGTGGGGGTCTTTTAAAAATGTATTGGGAGTGGGGCTCTTTTTTTATATGTATTGGGGGGTGGGAGGCTTTTTAAAAATGTCTGGGGGAATGGGAGGCTTTTAAAGATGTATTGGCAGAGTGGGGGGATTTCTAAAATGTTTTGGGGGAGTGGGGGCTTTCTAAAATGTATTTGGGGAGAGGGGGGATTTTAAAATATATTGGGGGAGTGGGTGGCTTTTTAAAATGTATTGGTGGAGTCGGGGGCTTTTAAAAATGTATTGGGGAGTGGGGGGCTTTTTAAAATGTATTGGTGGGGTCATATGTATTTTGTGAGGGGGGTTGAGTGAGAGTAGTGTCGTTGATGGAAGGTGGGGGCGAGTGAGAGGAGGGAGGGGGGAAGTGAGTGATTGAGTGAGGAAAAAGAGGGAGTAAGATGCAGGGTAGAGAAATATATGCGAGGCGGGAGGGGGGGGGGTGATTGAGGACGAGCGAGTGAGATGGAGGAGAGAGACAGACATGGGAAGAGGGTGGGAAATAGAGGGGACTCATGAGGAGTGAAATGGGGGGATCGCAATACTGCCAGGAGGGCCTGGACGTAACTCTAGTCCTGGGCCCCGGGAAATCTGTCTGCGGCCCTCAGGTCAGTCCTGCTTCCTCTGCAGACTGTGGAACTCAGGTTCCTCACAGACAACCCTGTGTCCTTGTTCAGCTTCTTGGAGCTTCTGGTGCTGGGTGTGCGTCCCAACCAGTCAGGACTGGTTGCATACCTGGGGAACAATTCCAACCTACAGTACATCCTTCCAAGTTGGGGAAAAACACAGTTCTGGCAGGCTGCTTACTGCCCTTTTAAACCCTTAGCATTCAGGATTTCTGTCTAAATTAATTAGGTGCACCTGCAGATTGCCTAGCTAGGAAGTTTAACCTCCCACATGCTGGAATATCTCTCTAACATACACAGTCTATGAGGATTATTCTGTAAAGTGTGATATCCCAAGTTACTGTACGTGCTATCGCATGAAAAGTCCCATTAATGCGAAAGCACAACATCTGTGTTTAGGGTGGCCAGATGGCCAGTATTGAACTGGACTGTCCTGTATTTGGGCACTCTGTCCAGTAAAAAATTAGATGCAATACTGGACATGTATGTGTATTACCTCTCTGGATGTATATACCGATATTACCTCTCTGGACGTGCATGTGTATACCGGTATTACCTCTCTAGACATAGTGACCTGACCGGCTTGGGGGGCTGCAGTATTTCCCAGAGCAGGGAGAGAGCAGGGCTTTTGCTAGGGAGCTGGGCAGCTTCTTCCATCCTGATTGTATGCATAACCCAGCAACAGCTAATCAGGAGGTGGTGTCAGGAAACAGCATGGAGCAGTGAAGTGTGTGTGTCTCAAGCACATCGCACCTTTCACCATTGTGTCCAGTATTTTTGGGGAAGCCACCTGGTACCCCTATCTGCGCTTTCACAGCTTATAGAATAAGCCTCTATGACTCTGTCACAGTGTTAAAATATGTAACCCAACCCCCATATTGGATTGGATCAGCACTCAAAAATTAAAAGAGAAATGATAATCGTGTTTTCCTTTTGGTCTCACTAAGTTTCTTTTTTTTTTTTTGTAACAATTTCTTTTTATTGGTCACATTCACATATTAATGTACATACATTGTTGTCATGAGCCCATGACCTTTATCTTAGATACATCATGACCAACATCTTTTTATTTTCTCGTTTTTCTGGTGTGAAGGAAGAGGTGAGAAAGAAAGTATAGAGCAAGGAAGAGGTGTGGAGGGGTAGAGGGCAGGGGGAGGGGGGGGAGGCAGACTAACAGAGGGGAACAGGGGGTGGGAGTGCGGGGCCCCGAGGCCTTTCTAGGATCTACGTCTTGGGTTCCTACCAAATTTGACTAGTTCGGGGTTTCCTCCGCTTATCATTCTTAGAGCTTATCTCTCTATCCATGGGTCCCAGGTATTTTGGTATTGAGGCATCTTTTTCTGGAGCATTGCTGTCAGCTTCTCCATAGACATCACCTCCTCTATTCTCCTGATCACTGAGGTTCTCGAGGGGGCCCTGATTTGTTTCCAGGCTGCTGCTATAGAACACCTGGCTGCCGTTAGTATGGCCATGATGAGCCTGGACATTGGGGAGGGGATATCTTCTATTGGTTTGTTCAGCACCAGAGTCAGTGGATCGAGGGGTAAGGAAAGTCCTGTCACTCCAAAAATAAGCGCCTGGATCATGGTCCAGAACCTTTGTATCTCCGGGCATGACCACCAAATGTGGGCCATGTCCCCCTTTTCACCACATCCCCGCCAGCAGAGATCTAGCGTGCCGGGGTAGATTTGGCTCAGTCTAACTGGAGTCAGGTACCACTGATACATAATTTTATAGATGTTTTCTTTTGTTATTGTACAGATTGAGGTTTTTGTTGCTTGCTCCCAGATCCCTGCCCAGTCTTCTCTATCTATTTGGAGGTGGAGGTCTTCTGACCATTTTTGCATATACCTATGGTCTGGGTCTTGGGATGTAATCTCCAGACCTTTGTAAATCTCTGATATCAGTCCCCTTTGATATGTGGTCTTATTGCAGAGAGATTCGAATCTGGTGAGTGGAGGGAATTTGGCTGTTGGGGCCAGTGCCAGTAGAAAGTGGCGAACCTGGAGGTATTTAAATAGGTGGAGGTCTTCTATCTGATATTTGCCTTTTAGCTCTTGATAGGTCAATATCCTCTCTTTCTGCAGCAGATCAGCAACCAGCTTAATATTGTGACCCTGGAATTGGTCAAATTGTCTTGGGGAACACCCTGGAGGGAAGTTGGGGTTCCCGAAGAGTGGTGTGAGCTGGGAGGGGGATGCTAGCAGACCGTACTTCCCTTTGCTTTTAAGCCATACATTCCACGTGCATCTCATTGCTCCTAGTTCATACCTCTGTGAACCCATCCCGCTATTGTTCGGGGACCACATTGCCACCTGAAGGGGGTTGTGACGCGCATAGTAGGTCTCTATTTCAAGCCAAGAAGCCAAGGCCGGGTCGCAATTCCAAACTACAGCCTGCTTCAATTGCGTCGCTTGGTAATATTTAACTATGTCGGGGACACCCAAACCTCCTCTCTCTTTTGGCGAGAGCATCACTGTTCTGGGGATTCTAGGTTTTTTGTCGTTCCAGATAAATTGGGAAAATTGGGATTGGACGTTTCTTAACATTGCTTGTGGGACAGGGATTGGGAGCGTTTGGAAATAATAAAGTAGTCTTGGAAGGATATTCATTTTTAATGAGACTATCCTCCCAAACCACGATATCTGATACTTTTTCCATGCTTGTAGATCTTTTTTGATTTGATCGAATAGGGGGGGGTAATTATATTGATAGAGTGTATTATAGGAGTTGGATATTTTAACTCCCAGATATTTTATACAGGTATTGCTCCATTTATACTTGTAGTTGGCTTGAATTAGTTTCCATGTTTGATCAGATAGGGACAAATTTAGGGCCTCTGACTTGTCCATGTTTACTTTGTAGTCAGAGACTGTTCCGAATTGGGTTAGGGCTCTTTGGAGATTAGGGAGGGAGACATGGGGGTCTACAAGTGTCAAAATCACGTCATCCGCAAACAGGGAGATTTTATGTTCCCTGTCTGCTATTGGGATTCCTTTTATACTTTTTTCATTCCTAATTGTGGCTGCGAGGGGCTCAATGGTTAGGGCGAATAAGAGAGGTGATAATGGACAGCCCTGTCTAGTCCCATTCCTGATTTGTATTGGGTCTTTGAGGCCCCCTGGAAGTTTTACGTGCGCCGTGGGGTTTTGGTAGAGGGCTCTCACTCCCTCTAGGTAGGGTCCACAGAAGCCAAACTTCTGCATGGTTTGATCTAAAAATGACCACTTGATTCTGTCGAATGCCTTTTCGGCATCCAGACTCAGAATCATTGCTTTGGAGTCTGTGAGATGCACGTGATCAATTATATCCACAATTTTGCGGGTATTGTCGGAGGCCTGTCTTCCCGACACAAAACCAACTTGATCAACGTGTATAAGTCTAGGGAGAATTGGGTTTAACCTGTTTGCTAAGATCTTGCTGTAGATCTTGAGGTCTGTATTTAGTAGGGAAATGGGCCTATAATTCCCGCAAAGGAGCGGGTCTCTACCCTCCTTGTGAATTATAGCTAGGTTAGCAGCTGTGATTGTTGCAGGGATTGGTTCACCCTGGAGAAAGGAATTAAACATTTTGAGTAGGTGAGGTGAGAGGATGGACCTGAACACTTTGTAATAGGAGTTAGAAAAGCCATCTGGGCCTGGGGCTTTGGATAATTTCAGAGAGCTTATGGCTTGTTTTAATTCTTCCTGTGTTATTTTTTTATTGAGTGTCTTTATTTCCTCATTGGACAGTGTTGGGAGGGAACATTTCTCCAGATAATGGGAGATTGCGTCAAGACTGACCTGGTCTTGCCCCGGGGGGTGTAGGTTATATAGATCGGAGTAGAAATCCGCAAATTCCTGCGCTATTTCTTTTTCGATGTATGTAACCTGTCCCTTTTTGGTCTTAATACGGGTTATCTGGGACTTAACTCTAGCTCCCCTAAGTTTGGCGGCCAGCAGTCTATCTGCCTTGTTGCCCTTGTCGAAGTATTTTTGTTTGGTCCACCTGAGTGCCTTTTCGACATCTTCCAACTGGGACTGTTTGAGGGCCGACCTAACTAGGTTTAGTTGTTTAAATATTTTTTTTGACATTGTGGCTTTATGTTTTGTTCAAGGTGAGCAATTTTGTCTATTAGTTCTTTTTGGAGTTTTTTTTTTTTTTTTTTTTTTATATGAGGCTAAAGAAATTAAATCTCCTCTAATTGTGGCTTTATGGGCCTCCCAGAGCATGGCTGGGGTGGAGGCAGACCCCATATTCTGCTGGAAGTATAATGAGATTTTCTGTCGGATAGTTGTCTCCGTGTCTGGGTAGTTTAGCATGGAATCATTTAACTTCCATTTGTATTGCGTATTTTTAACAAAGGGTAGGGATAGGGTGAGATCTATGGGTGCGTGGTCAGACCAGGTGATTGAGCCTATACTTGACTGGGCAGAGGCCTGGAAAACATTTTTTGTACCTAAAAAATAATCGATCCTCGAGTAAGACTGATGAGGGGAGGAGAAAAAGGTATAGTCCTTTTGACTCTGGTGCTGGACCCTCCAGATATCCACTAAAGCGAATTCCTCCATAATGTCCCTAAATTTCTTGGCTTTTTTTTGGGACTGTGAGATATTTGTGGGATGGGGGGGGTGGAGTGTTGACGGTAGTAGGGCTTGACTTGTCTTGAGTGTGGGAGGCCACCATATTAAAGTCTCCGCCTATGATCAGAGATCCGAGAGATTGTTGTTCCAGTGACTCAAGAAGTTTCCTGAGGAAGGGAATTTGATTTTCATTAGGGGCATAGATATTGACCAATGTGATTGGTGTGCCTGCTAGTGTCCCTTGAACTATTAAGAATCGGCCGTCTGGGTCTGATTGAGTCTTGGTAAGCGCAAAGGGGGTCCCTGCTCTAATAAAAATGGCTACTCCTCGTTTTTTACTTGGGGACGAGGCAAAATATGCCTGGGGAAATACACTTTTAAATGTGTTGGGGGGGGGGTCGGGGAGTTAAAATGGGTCTCCTGAATTAGAATTACATCCCCTTTGGAGTTTTTCAAATCCCTTAGGACTAGCTTCCTTTTCCTCGGGGAGTTGAGGCCCTTGGCATTAATTGATATCAGTTTAATGGAGGACATTATTTTTGTTTGTTTTCTTTCGGGGCTTTAGGCTCCGAAACTCTTGGAATTCCCATGTCAAGAGTTTTGTCTTGGGTCTTAATTCACCTAGCCAGGGTAGGTGTGAGCGGAGAGCTTCAGTAGGCCTCAAAGGGGGGGGAGAGGGGAGCGTCACATTGGGTCGCCTGGACCTGTCTAGAGGTGGAGGGGATACTTCAGTGGGCCTCGGGTGTGGGGGGGGGCTTGGGCACAGCAGGATAGGTACTGGAGGGGGGGAGGGGGAGGGATAGAAGGCCTGACGGGACAGGGTCGTCAGGAAAGAATAGAGTGAGAAGAGGTCCGCGAGGGGTCCTCTGTATTTGCTACCGGTATTATTAACCGGTATTTGGGCTTAAGGCCCGTTTGGAGAAATCCGTTAACCCCTTAACTGGGGAGCAAACAAGCCGAGAGTGCGGACTCAGCTGAACTATTATACATGGTACCCTATCCTGTTTGTACTTAGTAGGTCAGGATCTTTGAGGGCAACCATATTTTGGGGGGAGGGGGGGGGGAGAGGGGGGGGGAGATGGGGGGGTGGGGGGGAAGAAGGGGGGAGGGAGGTGGTGGGGGGGGGAAAGGGTAACACATTGCTCTGTTTTTTACATTTGGGACGGACATTTTTATCAAACAGTGCTAGTATATACAGTACATGAAGTGGTACATTTACAAGGTTAATCTTCAAGGACGTGTGCCTTGGCTTGGTCTGTATCCAGCAGACATGCTTGGCGGGTATTGTATATATCCACGTCTGAGGGTGTATTTATCACAGTTGACATTTAGTTCAGGCCTGGAATATTTCCAGCGCCTCAGAAGTACACAATTTGTCTTGGAGAACCTTGGGGGGGAGGGGTGGGTGGGTTGGAGGGAGTAGAGAGGGGGGTGGGGGGGGAAGGGGAGGGTGGGGGTGGGGGGAAGGGGAGGGTGGGGGGGGGGGAAGGGGGGGAGAGGGGAGGCATGTTACTCTACCGTTTACATTTGAGACGAACATTTTTATCAGACAGTGCAAGTACATGCATAAAGTGGCACATTTACACAGTTAACGTTCAAGGACGTGTGCTTTAGCATGATCTGTATCCAGCGGATATACCTGGCAAGTATCGTATATATCCATGTGGGAAGGAAAGGGGAGGAGGTGGGAGGGGGGAGAAGGGGCAGGGGAGGTGGGGGGGGGTGGTGGGGGAGGGGGGTCGTGGGGGAGGGGGGTGGGGGGTTTTAAGGAGGGGGAGAGGGGAGGCATATTGCTCTACCGTTTACATTTGAAACGAACATTTTTATCAGACAGTGCAAGTACATGCATTAAGTGGTACATTTACACAGTTAACGTTCAAGGACGTGTGCTTTAGCATGATCTGTATCCAGCGGATATACCTGGCAAGTATCGTATATATCCATGTGGGAAGGATAGGGGAGGAGGTGGGGAGAAGGGGCAGGGGAGGTGGGGGGGGGGTAGTGGGGGAGGGGGGTGTGGGGGGGGAGGGGGAGAGGTGAGCAAGTTGTTCTAGTTTTTACATTTGAAGCAAACATATTTATCCAACAGTTCAACTATATGCATAAGGTGGTATATTTGCATAGTTGACATTCATGGGCGTGTATTTTAGCACAGTCTGTATCCATCCGGCCTGCTTGGCAGGTGTTATGTATATCCCCTCCCGAGGATATATTATCAACGCTGACATTCAGTTCAGGCTAAGATTATCTCAAACGTCTTAGGAGTACAGAATTTATCTTGAGCAACCCTGGATAGAGGGAGGGGGGATGGGGGGGGGGCTGGGGGGGGGAGAGGGGGGGGGGAAGGGGCAGGGGGGGGGAGAGGGGGGGTATTGGGGTTGGGGGGAGGGGGGGGGGAAGAGGTGAACATATTGTTCTAGTTTTTACATTTTGAAGCAGACATATTTATCAAGCAGTTCAGCTATATGCATAAGGTGGTACATTTGCGTAGTTAACATTCATGGACGTGTGTTTTAGTACAGTCTGTATCCAGCAAGCCTGCTTGGTAGGTATTATGTGTATCCCCACCTGGGGATGTATTATCGGCGTTGACATTCAGTTCAGGCTAAAAAGAACACGGTTTGTCTTGAGCAACCCTGGGGTGAGGGAGGGGGGAGAGGGGCGGGTTGGGGGGAGGAAAGGGGGGAAAGGGAGTGGAGGGGGGGGGGGAGCGGACGTTTTAACTTTGTTATGCCCTCTTGGTCTGTTGGCAAATGTGTCCCTTGTTCAATTATTATAGGGGACAAAGTCAGGCTGTACTCTGGTGAGTCGGCTCAACCCTGAAAGGGACGTGCATTTCTGATTGCCTCTTTGAATGCGAGTACTTGCTGGGGAAGGCAATGGTTTGGCCATAGGAGAGAGGGAGGGGGGGGGGGAAGGGGCGCTCTCTCGGCGGCTGGAGCTGTGCCTTTTTTCCCTTGTCACTCAGTAGTGACATCTGGGACCGTTCTCATGGGGGGGGGGGGCTTTTTGAGGGAGCAGTACTGTTCGGAGTCTTCCGCTACGATGTTGCGGGTTCCACCACCTCCCTCCCCCCACCCCCCAGGCCCCAACCTCCGGAGCCATGCTGGTCCCATAACCGTGGGAATCTGAGCCGGGCGGGCCGCCTCCTCAAGAGGAGAAAACTGATTAACAATTAACTGCAAACTTAAACATCTTTGTGGCTGTCCGACCACGAACTTTTATGGGAGCCTCTCCATCTTGGGGCGCCTGGTCGCAGGCTTCTGGGCTCCCTCGGTGTTAGGCTGTGCCCTCGGCGGTGAGGGAATTATTCCCGCGTTGTATGCGCTGGGAGATATCGCGGTAGTGTAGGCAATGTTTGATCGGGATCGACCTCTCTGCCGGTCCCTTCAGCATTTGGGCGTCTTGTTGCGTGTTGAGGCGTCTCTTCTTCTCGGCTCGATGTTGCTGTCCTCCTCCTCGCTTTGGGCTGGGACTTGTTGTTGATCCTGCATCCACGCCGCGGGCGGGGTCAGCCCCAGCGCCCGCGCAAACGGGCACATGTCCTCGGGAAATCTAATCGTGAGATACTTGCCCTTGCTGTTGCTGGCTGAAAGCTTAAAGGGAAACCCCCAACGATACTTGATCTCGTTATCCCGTAGTAGGGTCGTTAGGGGTTTCATCTCCTTTCTCCGCAGCACAGTTTTACTGGACAGGTCGCTGAAGACTTGCAGCTTTTCGTTGAGGAAGGTGAGTGGTTCTTTTTCTCTGCATGCCTGAAGTATCCTCTCCTTTGCAGAATAGCTATGCAGCCTTACAATTACGTCTCGCCTTCTTCCAGGGTCCTCAGATCTGGGCCCTAAGGCCCTATGGGCTCGGTCTATTTCCAAGTCCTCATCTTTTACTGTGTCACACACAGACTTAAACATGTCCAAAAGGTATGGACGGAGGAGGCCAGGAAGAACTGTCTCAGGGATGTTACGAATACAAAGGTTTTGCCTCCTATCCCTGTTCTCCTGGTCCTCTAATCCATCTTTAAGCATGGCGATTTCCTCTCTGAGCCTGAAGATCTCGTTCTCCGTTGCTGTCTGGCGTGTGTGGGTCTCCTCCATTTCGCCTTCCAGCGTGGCGGTTTTGTCCGCTAGGCCATTAATCTGCTGCGTGAGATCATGGACCGCGGCTTTTATTTCCATTTGGAGGGATGTGTGCATTTTGGTGTGTTGAGCCGCCATCAGCTGCTCCATAAAGGCCCTGGTTAAAGGCTGTTCCTGTGTGGCAGTCTCTTTAGCTTTGGCAGTCTTGCCCTGTGCTGCTTGTTCACCGCGTGCGCCGCCGCCATCTTGTGTAGTAGGCTGCTGTTCGGGGCATGTCTGCTGCAGGGAGAAGTACTTCGTTACTACTTGTGATGCCGGTTTCTTTTGTTGCCTGGACATCCTATCTTTGTTTCCCCCACCAGAGGATATCTTTTTGGTTGGAAATTTTAGGCGGAAGGGTGTTTATTTTAAGGTTTATTCGGGTGAGTCCACGGAGCTCTCGGGCTGCTACTCCATACCAGGTGACGTCACCGGAAGTCTCCCCTAAGTTTCTTTTTTAATGTAACAGCGACAATACAAAAAATATATCAGAATATACAAGGCAAGGTTAGTCAGCAGACACACACTGTTAAATGTGCAAACTAGAGCAAGCCTGATAAAGGGGCCAGGAGGCCTTGAAACGTTGCTCTAGTTTGCACATTTAACCTTTCCTTGTGTGTTCTGATATATTTTTTGTATTGTCGCTGTTTTTTGATAAATTAAAGAAGAATCATGATGAGACCACAATGAAAACATGAGTTTATAATTTCTCTTATTTATGTTTTGCGTGCTGATCCAATACTGCACCGACACACTTTATTCGAGCAAATACCCAGTATGTACCTGGCAGATACCTGGAATGCGCCGCTCCTCACCTCTGACAAGCCCCGTTGCATTTGCCTTCCCAGCCTGGGTTCATGCCTGGCTGATGGGCGGCTGATCTGTTAAATGATAATGATTAGGATTTAATAGGCTGCAATGCTTCGCGTGTCTACCAGATGGCATAAATTCATGAATTGTAATGCAGTATATATATATATATACTGTGCAGTATTGCAGCCAGCGGGAATAAAATGCTTCAATCCCTGCCTGAAAATACCTCAATGCACTCGGGCAGAAAACAGTCACAAACCTCAATACACCCAGGTATACCCGAATTCGTGGGACTAGCCGAGCTCGAATAAAGTGTGTCGCCAGTGTATATATATTTTTTAGTTGTATGAATCCAGCGGTATAGATGCAGGATCCTAGCATCTCTATTTAAATGATATAAGACAGGGTTGGGGTTGTAAACCTTTGCTACTGTACATACAGGCCAATTGCAAGCTACAATGTCAACATTGTGGCTTCTATTTGACAGCATGCTGTGGGAAATTTGAGACCCAGCAAGTACCAGAAGCACTTACACAGGTAAGTATCCAGAGAAACAGGAAGTGCTCTGAGCTGAAATTTGCATGTTTCCCTGTTTCCCCACTATGCTGAAAAAAGAGCAGTGATTTACTTGGGAAGCACCCTTAGTGTATCTTTCTGGTATGACAGTGTATTTGAGGGTACAGAGTACATACAGAAGAGAAATCTATCTGTTCTGTGATCAGCCAGTATCACCAGTCTATATATTTTATGGGCTTTTGGCTTGCTCTCCGAGCCCTGTGTGGAACCAAAAGGAATGTTTATGTTTGCATGCCATGAGACAATGTTTGCTTCATTCTTTTAAAAACGACTTTAATACAACATTATGGGTCTGTATTAATTGAGTTACAAGTATATTACTAGTGGTGATTCCCACAATTCATAACCCTTTTTGCTTTATTGTTTTATCCCAAATCACATCATAAAATGACTTTCTTACCATAACTCTAAGAGTATAGATGTGTTGAAAACCAGTGCTTCAGAATAAGCCAGTCCCTTTAATGTATAAGTCTGCGCTAGGACCACTCCAAATGTGCTTGTATATGCTTGTATATACCCTAATAGGGATAGGGGACTAGTACCTGGTGCTATAAAGCACCAATGAACAGTACATAGTTTGTCCCATACAGTAAGAGATAAGGGTATGGAAACCCACAGATACAACTCACTGTTAGCTTCCAGGATCCATGGGAGATGTCTCAAAGCAGCAAATCAGCGGCGTGCAATCCACCAGGCAGGACAACAGGAACAGATGAAAAAGGCAGTGCACTGCCTAAAGAGCAGGAGGAGGCTCACGGTGGCATAAAAACAATTTATTGAATGAAGGGATCAGACATAGCCCCCCACCCGGCCCGAAACGCGTTGGTGTGTTACCTGCTGCTGCTGTGGGGGCCTATGCTCTTTAGGCAGTGCACTGCCTTTTTCATCCATCACTCAAAGAGAACTATTTGTTTAGAATCACATATTGATACCTTCTTGCAGTATTCCTGCAGCCGCTGATTCTACTGATCTGGGGAACATAAGATGTGCCTTTATAAATCGATATAATATGTAATAGAAAATAGGAAGGTTATCAGACCCGAAAAAGAATGCACACAATGCGCACAAGGGATTAGAAATAGTGAAAAAATATATATATTTATTAAAACCAAAGTTCATGAATAAGGAGCATCAACTGAGGGGATCCAACCCCACCTCAGTATACAAACACACACTTAATCATGTAGAATGACCACATAAAAACATAAGTAGATCTATCTAAAAGACTAGATCTAAACACTACATTTACAGATAAATAAAAAGACCTAAATGCTCAAAAATCATGATGTAAAATAACAGGATGATGCTAGTAGCAAGGCTGAACAAAGGTCTGAGTCTGAAAGGGGGAGGCGGAAACTTACACTGAAGTGCCGAACTGGTCCCGCTGGTGAGCGTAAGGGGGTCCGGACCACTCCACCGCAAAGATGTTACCACCGCACGGACTTCCTGCAAGCGCCGCCTCAGCCTCACAGCATAAGCACAGAGTGACCTGTCGCAACCTCTACGCGTTTCGCACTACGTACTTCGTCAGGAGGTCAGACCCATATGTGATTATTTCCTGACTTCCACCTATGATTTCATCAAAATGTTCTTCTATCATCATTATTACAAATACCCATAGCATTAATGGCAACCAAATATTTCAGCTAAAGTTATTTTGTGCCAGATGCCCACTGTTAGAATTACCAGGCTATTACAAAGCAATTTGATTCTAGTCTCTCCAAAAGTGAATGTAATAAACAGTTGACTGGATAACACAACTGTATCTTTGGTCTTTGATCTTAAACAAAATTAATATTGCAATGAAATAAGTTTGCAAAAGGGTTCTATCTGGCCCACTTGAGATATTCTGCTAACATACTGGAGTTAAGTATCTTCTTGTTTATTTAAAATGCAGATTAAGTACAGGCAAACATGTGTACATCTCCTGTCCCTAAATAATGCATGGACATGGATTTCATCCATCAACAGATTTATCAATAATGCTTCTTTTAAATCACCCCGTTTCCTGCCTCCTGCTATTACATTCTTCTGTAGTCAGCAACAATTAAATTAACCTCACTACGGCAAGTAGTAACACTTCTTACTTATTTTTGTACTCCAAGACTATATGTAGAAAATATATGTTATTGCCAGATGTGTGAACCAGAACAAAAGTTTGCAGAGTGTTACTCTAAAAAGCTGTCAAAACAATATTAGCAGAAGAATGAGCAAAGGGATTATTATAAAATTATACTATCAAGATGGGATCCCGTCAAAGTGATTAATATTGTGCCTCAGCAAAATAAAGGTCTCTTTGCATTCAGAGTTTAAGAAAAGACAATACCCAGATTTATTAAGCCTTGAAGGTACTTATGGCTCATTCAACAGAATTGACCATAAGAGGACATAAGGTTTAGCATTGATTTGTAAAGATGGCCAAGCGTAACAAGATTTCTTTTTCTGGATACATTTTTCCCCCTAATTGTCTCATAACATATACATTATATACAGAATTCTGAGTAAAAGAGAGAGTAAGAGTTAAGGACAGATTTTGTTTCTATTCACTGAAAAAGGTCATATTGGAACTAAAGAATTTTGGTTCACATGACACCTATTGTAGTTCTCTTGAGCAATGATATGGCTAATTACCTATGTAGCAGGGTCACCCCTGACTACTAATCTGCCCTTCGCCTGGCAATATGTCCTGGTATAAACAGGCCTTGCCAGTAGTTATTATGGGTTTTTTCACCTTCACCTTTGGCACTGCACTTGAGTGATAGTAGGGGGGGGGGGGTGAGGGTACATCCTGTTGTTGCTTTGATAACGGGGTGCCCGCTTTCTGGCTGTACTTAAGGGCAGGGCCACCCTAACGTTAGAGGTTGTTCCTTCCCTCTGAGAAAGGCAGGTCACACGGCAGGGAGCCTGAGATTGGGGCCTACCCATGTGCTCTTCCTTGCGGGGAGGAGTGAGTGTGATTATACCTCTGCCTCTGCTAGGAAGGTGGGGAAGAGCTAGGACGGCTGCGGGTGCCCTTGGCCTGTAGTGGCGATCCTGGGACCATCTCCAGTGAGAGTTGATCTAAGGAGACTGTATCTGGCAGATGACTGCTGCGTAGCTGTGTTACTGCAAAGTGTGTAGTCATAAATCGTTCCTGTTTGCAATATACAGTACCTCCGGCCTGGTGTGTGATCTAACTGGGGGGAGAGGTGCAAGTTCTACCGTGGGAGATCACCTTCATATCCCTGGGGCCTACGGCAGATGGAGGTGCTGCACTGCTAAGTATTATCTGGGTTATGGAATCCAGAAGCCTGTTCCTGTGTTCCAAAGTCATCGCGGACGACTCAGCCCTCTTGTTACCAGCAGGTATACACCACATACACCCTGTAATGGCCCCTATCTGTGATTGGGGGGGGGAGGGAGGAGGAAACACCGTTACACCTATGTACATAATTTAGCAATCAAGATGCCTGGCAGTTTCCTTTGTGAACATTTTTTTATATTTCCAAGAAATGTGCATATTTAAAAAAATGTTATGCCAAATGTTTGCTATTTGGCTGCAAAACGTAGCGATCTTTGCTTATATGAGCATATACAAGAACTTCTAGAGGCAGTTCAGTATCCACTACCGTGTGCAGTTCTGGAGGACGGTGCTTCAAGGGCTTGGTAAGAGATGATGCTGCTTCTTGCTGGCCTGCCCTAGTACCATGCTTGCACTCAAAGATGTTGAATTTGAGTTTTCTGCTGAGAAAAGAAACCTTACAGTGACGATCTACAATATTGAGTGCTCTCTCATGTTTTATTCAAAGGCTCATACTTAATATACTGTGAAGTCGTTTTCATTCCATTTAACTGGACTTGAAGATGGAATCTCACATAAGAGTTCTGTTGAATTTCTTAGGGACCTCAGAATGGTAAAGTGTCTGTCAATCAAATGTTTTCTTTACCCTTATAAATGAAGCAAAAAGAGTAGCACTCCAAAATAGTGGTCAAGTGTTTAATATTTATTCACTCATTGAAAAAGGTCTGCAGTTTGGACCAAAGCAAAGTGAGAAACAAAGAAGTCCAGAGCAACATCCAATGTGACAAAAATACACAGTGAAATACCTATATATCTCTTGAAAAAGGGTAATTTAGCTAACCCTTTGGCCAAAGCGTATAAACCTGCGAGTCACTTTCAAGGCATGACCACAATATCTCAGGTCCTAACACTAACAGATTAAAATCCTTATTTACCTCTATAATTAGAGGAAGAATGGTCCTTGCATTGAACCTGTCTTGCAACCAGCTGCATGAAAAGAAAACCTGCTTACTTGGACAGTGGGGAGGGGCGAGCTATAAACCTTTAAACTTTCTCAATGTGAACCTTGATTCTTAAGAATCCGCCAATGGATTACTGAATCCGTGAATTGGATTCTACAAATCCGTCAGCGGTTTGTGCAATCTGCGGAGTGTATTGGCAATAATAATAAAAAATCCGCAAAAAGCGAAATCAACCTTTTTGAGATTGATCCGTGGAAATCCGTGGACCAAAGGAACCGTCCGATCCACTGCGGATCCAAATTCGTCCCAAAAATGTGCCCTCTCTATTCTTTACCCTTAGGGAGATAAATCACTTTATCTAGTGTCTGCCACCTTTTTTTCCCCTTAACTTCTTTTTTCCCTGAAGCAATGTTCTTTGTCTGTGGTTATTATTAGAGATGATAACCCCTGTTTTTGTTTTATATTCGGTTTTAATTTCTTTTCGTGTTTTGGATTAGTTTTTTTTTGCCAAAACTTGTCAAAAGATTTTGGGTCCTAGCTCAGAAGGTGTGGCGTGAAAGTTTTTAGAAGCAGTTTGCATAACGGAGCTACTACAATAATAATTTTAGTTAAAAAATGTGAGTTGGAGGTTTTTTTGACAAACCGATTTTTTGAGTGAAACCACTTCTTTAAAAAAAAAAAAAAGCCTTTTACAAACAATTTGGACATGTGAGAAAGGCTTACAGAATAGAAAAGCATGCAAATGCACTTTGAAAGGGAACTTTTGAAGCGGTTTGTCACATTTTGGAGTTACTAGAAAAGGCCACTTTATTTTTTGATTACGGGGATTTAAATTTTTTTTTTTTATTATTTGGTTATGCACATTTTATATTGCATAGTAATAGTTCCATCATGACTGAATCAAAAAAAATTCAAAGTACATCTTGTGCACATGAGTTATATAAAAGTCATATAAGTAATGCATTGATACATCAAAATTCTGTCCTTAAACAGTACCATATGTGATTCTGCTCGTATAGGTGTGTGGACAAATTAAACTGTATATATCAAATATACAGTACATACTTCCTTAATTTTCTTTATTTCTATACCATCATAATTTCCTCCTTACAACAATAAACAAACAAGTGAGGGGTATGTTCCATTACATGTGATTGTATTTGTTTTTCCAAGTAAAGGCTAGTACTGTCAGTACCGTTCTGCTATATCTCACAGATAAGTTGTCAGGCCAGCTTTTCAGGATATCCTTGCTTCAGCACAGGTGGCTCAATCAGTGGCTCAATTGAAGACTGAGCCACCTGTGCTAAAGCAGGTATATCCGTAAAACCTGGCCTGGTGGTGGCTCTTGAGGACTGAGTTTGGAGACCCCTGGCTTAAATGACTGTTACGATAGTCCTAACACCTATCCACTAAATAGAATAACTTAACTAAAACCTCAAAATAACCACTAAAATAGCATATCGATAGATTTCAACAGATGTTAGGCTAACTCATATCCAAATCAGATGCTAATAAACTTACCCTAATATTGCAGATCCACTAAACTCCGGTAATGTTAGCACATGGAAATAACGTTATTATAAATAGGTCACATCAAAAGCCAGAGTACACTTTATCAAGGAGTGTAATGGCTGTAATGCTGACTTGAATTAGCCACATGCGCAGGAAGATGCCATGTATACTGTATATTGCAAGCAATATATACCTAGCACCTGCCTTCCCATTAGAAATATGTTTATTAACCAGCTGGAAGCTATAATGGCAATGAAGGGGTTAATACAAATACTCTAACTACCCTACCACCCATTGTATGTCATAGCGGTATAAACACTATGGAATACAAGGAGTTAATCCCTGTAGCTTCCCAGGGGGCTGCCTATCCTCCCTGCCTGGGGCACATACTACCATAAATGACACCCCCCTTACCTTCCCCCCCCAACAAACCTACCAACACCCCCCCCCCCCCATAGACTAATGTGGCCTCTCCACTTCTTCTGGTCTCCTGAGACGTTCTAAGCCTTATATCAGGCCTGTGACATCACACAAGGCTAGTCAAATGTTGCCGAACTGATCCTATTGGTTGATGTACCATGTGGTCCCTCAATTTTGCCTAAGAATGATGTCTCAGGAAAAAGTGAGGGAATCCCATGGTACACCTCCAGTGGTACATGGCTACCTCCAGTTTGCACGGCAAGAGTGAGGTGTGGCAGGCCTCGCACCAGGGGGCCTAGTGAGCCTGGCATTCTGGCTCCTAAAAAAAGGAGGAGGTGACTTTGTACATAGTGTGAACTTTATTGTTGTTTTATACTTCTGATTTCTCCATTTATTTTTCACACACAGTGACGTTACTGTGCGTGATTAAAAGTTTTGTTCCTTACTTCTGTTTCTTGGTAATTCTTCTTATAATATGTTGACACATTATTGTACACCCATACTTAATACAGTCCATATTATGAACCATATTAAGCCAGATAAACATATGCTACGTTCATTTTAATCACTTATCCATAGTACCGTTTATTACATGAACATGACATATTATCAGATCTCTTTGAGTTTCAGACATTTATGTGATCAATAATATATATCTTTGTAGGACACATGTAATTAAAGGGTTGAGTCCTACACACTGCAATCATTTGGGTACCAGTTTAGACCCGCCCTTTTTCCTGACTTTCCCTGACTTTCCCCTAAAATAATGTTATGATAAATCATGGTCTGGATGTGAGTATCGGCAGGTTTGATGTGACCTAATTATTGTAACGTTATTTCCATGGGCTAGGCTGAGTGTACAGTAGGTTTGTGGATCTGCGTTGTTGGGTTAATGACTCATTAGCTGAGGATTTGCATATGAGTAAAATAGATGTACTGGTAAAAGTTACCAAAAAATAATTGTGTGAGTATATTTATGTATGCATCTTTATAAATTATATGATTTTGTTATTATTTTACAAATTTTCTTCCAATACCCAAGTATAACATTCATAATTTAAGACTATCCTGTGTTGTTACAAAGGAGGTTACCATGGTACTTATTATTTGTATTTGTTTTATAGAATTCTGGGATTATTAACCATTGTATTTTAAATAGGATTATGTTCTGTTGGTACAACTCAAATAATGTGCACATTGCCCTGTTTTGTGTAGGTTGCAACCGGTGTGAAATGTGTTGGAGGGTTTTTGTACCTCCTCTTTATCCATCACATAATAAAATATATATTTTTTATTCAATTTGACCCTTGCTCCGTTTGGCTGTGCACTGCTTCAATTCTTTTTCTGAGTCTCACCATTGCTAAAAAGAATGCAGACGTTTTTCTTCTACATAAATCCTGTGAATATCCTGTGGACCTTCTGCCAGGAGCTAGAATTCCTATTGGGTGCATTTATTCACCTACAGAACCCAAATTAAAGGTATTACAGGAGTGTTTTAAAGAAAACTTCTAAGGGAAGTGCTACCTGTCCATCTGGAGTGCCTATCTTCTTTGTTGCAAAGAAAGACCGATCACCTCATCTCTGTGTGGACTACTGAGCCATAAATCAAGTGACCATAAAAAATCTGTATCTTCAACCATTAATTACGGAACTCTTGGAGCGACTTCGTTTGGCATAGATCTTCTCCAAATTAGATCTTAGAGGAGCATATAATCTAATGCGCATTCGCCCCAGAGACGAGTAGAGATGACTTTCTGTACCAGATATAGACATTTTGAATATAAGGTGATGTCTTTCAGGCTATGGAACGCCCCTGTAATTTATGTGTTTGGAGATCTACTGGATACATTTGTAATCATCTACCTAGATGATATAGCTTGGAGGAACACAGACAGCGTCTGGACAGTATTAGAATGACTTGGACAGAATAATCTGTATTCTAAAATAGAGCATTTGAATTTAACACAGTTCAGTTTCTGGGATTCATGGCATCCCCCGAAGGCTTATAAATGGACCCAAGCAAAGTTAAGGCAGTGGAAGACTGGCCTGTTCTACTGTTAAAGTCATCCAATGTTTTAATTTTATTTGCAAATTTCTATAGACGCTCTATTTGGAGGTTTTCTTCAATGGCAGTCCCTATTTCTACCTGGACTCGAAAAGGGACTCTGTTTAACTGGGCAGCCCGAATTCAAGATTCATTTGAACTGTTACAAAGGGCTTTTACCCCTGCTCCTGTTTTGGCTCACCCTTATCCAGATTTGCCTTTCATCGTTGTATGTATGTATATCTTTATTTATATAGCACCATTAATGTATAAAGTGCTTCACAGCAGTAATACATGTGATAATCATATAACAAATAATACAAATAACACATAATGGGAAGAAGTGTTTACAGACATAAAAGTGACATTTAGAAAAAAGAATCCCTGACCCGAGGAGCTTACGTTGAAAAATCGTTGAAGAGAAAATCGTTGAAGTTTATGTACCGGACACTGCCCTTGGAGTGATCCTGTCAGTCAAAGAAGCCTAATTAGTTAATGCATCCTGTAAACTTTCTGCACCTGAAGTTAACTATTATTTTGGGTACAAGGAACTTTTAGTGATTAAGACAGCTTTCAAAGAATGGAGACATTTGTTGGATAGTAGTGATGGTTTTTACTGATCATAAACATATGGAATGCCTGTGTACTTGCCGATCGCTTGAATCCAAGAAAAGCTTGTATTTTGTACTTTACTCACTTCCACTTTGTAGTGTCTTTTCAGCCTTGGTCTTCAAATAGTAAAGCAGATGCTCTGTCACGACAAACACATTGGAGAATCAACAGAACCAGGAATGATGAAAACTCAGGAACTTCTCTTTCATCAATGCTGGTGGTCAAAGCTTGGCCTTGACATACAAGACTTTGTCCAGTCGTGTGAAGTCTGCTCCTGTAATAACAGGAGTGAATGGAGAACAAAAGCGCACTAGCAAAAACGGAGCAGAAAGGACCCAGAATCAAAAATGAATTAAAAGGGCACTTTAATGTGAGAAATGACCCATCCAACGCGTTTCGAACGTCGCAGCGTTCTTTTTCAAGGATAAAACACAATGTAATAACATCCGTTAAATACCCTCTTACCTGTAAGTAGTTTCGCGCCAAAAAACGGAAGAGCGATGACGTCATGACGCAATGCGTGTCATCGCGCATGCGCAGAACGACCCGGCGCCGTTGTAATGGCAGAAACCGTCATGCAGGCAGTGTGGCCATGATTGTTATGGGCAATGCATAAAACAACAGATAATGCTACTATTCCAACAACCTAATGATTCAAAACAGATCGCCGAGACGCCTGCACGCAATGCTCATCATTGCGCATGCGCAAAACGGCACTGCGATGTCAATAAACATACTAGTCACAAAAAAATGGGACAAAAAACACTAACCATAAGGGGAAAAGATACATGAACAATGAACAGATTACTAAACTCCTTAGATAATCCTAAAGAGAAAAATTAATTAAAAAAACATATAACCACACTACATAAAAAGCTAAAGTGAAAAAATTAAAAACAAATGAATAAGATAAAAAACAAGAGTAATATATAGTAGTACAGAAATAACAGGGAATATATAATAATGTATTACATGTAGAAACACCAATAAAATTGTATAGATACATATGGAGTGAACACACACAAAAGATAACAAACTATGCTGTGTATTATATAAAGGGAATCAGGTTTATGATCAATTTCCATAGATTGCTAAACCAAATTTTGAATGAACCTATGAAGATATATATTGATGTAATATTACAGAAAATGGGTTAACTGCCAATCAATATTCAGACCCATAGCGAAGCGCGTTTGGAGAATAAAAATCCAATACGCTTCCCTATGGTTCAGAAGATTGACGCGATCACCTCCTCTAGGCCTACAATTGACCAATTCAATGCCCAGGAAGGAAACATTTCTACTCCCTCCTTGACTACATTCGGAGAAGTGTTTGGAGACAGGATGATTTGTATCTTTCAATCTTATGAGCCTTAAATGCTCTAACATCCTGACCTTAAGAGCTCTAATCTCCCCACATATCTTTTGCCGCAGCCACATGTTATGAGATATATAACAAATTGACTTTTACAATTTATGAAATTATTAATATAAAATTCCTTAATTTTGCTTTTAATACCATCATGTGACTGCGGCAAATCATCCTGAAAAAAACTTTTTGCTGGTTTCATATGTTTACATACGCTACAGGAACCACATTTGAAAGAACCCCTGGTAATATAAGGTCTATCAAACCCGGGAGTAATTAGGTCACTTGGGGAAACATATGATCCAATTGTTCTCGCTCTGCGGTATACAAATGCAGGACCAGATTCAATATATTTTTTTTTTTTTTTTTCAACTTAAATTTTTTTATTTTGAATTGTGTGAGTACATACATGTCATGCATTCATGATAAACATTGGAGGTAAACGTGCCTCCTGCAATTGGAAAACATGCATCATGTGTAGTATCTGTGTACGTTGGACAGACGGGGAGACAGACAGACTAACCGACAAACTACATATAGCTCCCAGCCGGGAGGGGGAAATGGGGGGGGGAGGGGGGGTGGGAAGGGGTCTCCGACCGAGGTTCCGCTTCTAAACGTGCGACCGCTGGCTCTCTGCAATTAAGAAAACCGATACTCCGGCGGGCAACCGGTGTACCCCACACTCTCTGTCCATCCATGAACTGTGTGTGCTCTTGGACCGTCGGGGTGTCTTAGGGCCTCTTTAAGGGAGAATGCACTTTACAACTATCAATGCCAAATCGTGGCCCTATCTACCCCCTGTATGTCTGTCTGTGCCAACCATGGTGACCAGACTTTTAGGAAATTTGTGCCAGTGTCATTGACCAGACTCGTCAATTTCTCCATCTGGCAAACTGACCAAATTCGGTTCCTGATCTTTGTGATTATTGGGATTTCATTTTGTTTCCAACGTGCTGCAATCTCCCCCCTCACCGCCGTTGCGAAATGAACCGCCAGTTTGTTTGCTCCCCTGGAGAGACCTTTTTGCGGCCTGTTCAAAAGGAACCGCCATGGGTCGACGGGGGTGGATGTGCCGAGGATCCTATTCAGCCAATCATTAACTGAATCCCAGACCGGCGTAAGTTTGGGGCAAGACCACAGCATGTGGAGCAAGTCTGCTTGTTGTCCGCATTGTCTTGGGCACAATGGGGAGTAGCTGGGCAGAAACTTAGCTAATTTAGTGGGGGTGTGGTACCATCTCATCATAACTTTATATGCATTCTCCCTCAAAGTCGTGCACATTGAGCTTTTTGACGTCGCCGTCACAATTTTTGTCCATTCCTCTACATCAATTTCCTCCTCTAAGTCCTTTTCCCATTTAATCATATACCCCGTTTTGTCCGTCACTGTCTTACTAGAACCGATTACTTCCCCGTACATCTGCGATGTGAGTCCCTCGGTGGATGTCCCCGAACGACAGAGCTTTTCAAAATTCGTCATTGGTATGTGGGGCTGCACTGATTGATAAAACGCTCTGAGCTGGAGGTATCTAAAGAACTCGGCGTTGGGAATTTTTTGGTATTCTTTAAGTAAATCGAATGATTGAACGCCTCGTTTTCCCCCCAGATCTATTAGCCTGTTAATTTTGCTTTTTTTCCAGATAGAGAAGTCTGCGCTGGTCCGGCCCGGAGCAAAGAGTGGGTTATCCCAAAGTGGGGTCATACCTGATGCTTTATGGGTCAGACTGCATCTCATACGTGTGGCCTCCCAGATCGAGATCGAGTTGTTCATGGAGGATAGCGGCAGTTTGGCACTAGTCCGTGCCTTTTTGGGGAGCCAGATTACATGTTCCAGAGCCACAGGGGAGCAGAGCTCCTTTTCTAGGGCGACCCATCTTTTTGAGTCTGGATTCGTGTGCCATTGCACGATTTGGCATAATTGCGCCGCTTTGTAGTAGGACAACAAACAAGGTACCGCCAGCCCTCCTGCTTCCGTTCGTTTACGCATAATTTGTTTTCCCACCCTCGCTTTCTTGCCTCCCCAGATAAATTTATCTATAGCTGATTGAAGTGAGAGGACATCCTTCAATCCTATTGGCACTGGGAGGGTCTGGAATAGGTATAGGATGCGTGGAAGCAGGTTCATCTTAACGCAGTGGATCTTTCCGATCCATGATATATTGTGGGTGGACCATCTTTTGAGGTCCCCTCTCAAAGTCTGTGTCAATTTGGGATAGTTTGCCTGATATAGCATGTCATACGCCTTGGTGACGTTGATCCCCAGGTATCTAATGTTTTTCGGTTGCCAATTAAAATTAAAATTTAAGGCGATCAGCTTCTCCATGTGCGTGGGGAGATTAATATTCATGGCATCAGATTTGGACTGGTTTATTTTGAATCCAGAGATCCTGTTGAATCTCCCCAGCAGGTCAAAAAGATTTGGCAGAGAGGTAAGGGGTCTAGATATAGTCAGGAACACGTCATCCGCATAGAGTGCCACCTTATGCGTCTGGTTTCCAATGTCTATACCCATAATGTCTTTGCTCTCGCGCGTATGTGGGCGGCTAGTGGCTCCATACACAACGCAAAGAGGAGGGGGGAGAGCGGGCAGCCCTGTCGTGTTCCGCTCTTAATTTGGAAGGGGTCCGAGACGAACCCCTGGTGGGTAACCCTTGCCAACGGATTCTCGTAAAGGGCGAAAATTGCTTTTGTTAGTTTCTCTCCCATCCCAAACGCTCCAAGCGTGGCCTCAAGGTATGGCCAGTCTATCCTATCAAATGCTTTTTCTGCATCCAGACTGAGCGCCATAACTGGTATTGATCTGGCATTGGCTATTTCTAACAGATCAATGATTCGTCGAGTATTGTCTGAAGACTGTCGACCCGGGACAAACCCGACTTGATCTGGGTGCACCAGTCTGGGTAGGATGAGACCCAATCTATTGGCCAGGAGTTTGGCATAAATTTTAATGTCCGAATTAATCAGGGATATTGGTCTGTAGCTTTTGCAGTCCAACGGGTCTTTTCCCTGTTTATGTATTACCGAGATGGACGCTTGGAGCATTTGTTGGGGGAAAGGGGTGCCTCCCAGTACTTGATTAAACATGTTGCGAAGGAACGGGGTTAAGAATTTTCCGAATTTCTTATAGTAAAGATTCGAGAAGCCGTCGGGACCCGGGGCTTTAGAGGGTTTTAGGTGTTTGATAACCTCCAATATTTCCTCCGTTGTAAAGTCACTACCCATTGCCTCTCTGTCTAACCCACTCAGGCCCGGTAGATTCGAGCCCTTCAAGAAATCTTTCAGGGCTTTGTCCGTGCCAGCCGAATGGGCTACTTTATCCCCATCATATAATTTCGCGTAGTATGTTTTGAACTCCGCTACAATGTTTTGCGGGTTGGCCGTGATGTTGCCTGACTCCAGCCGTAGGGCCTGGATATTATAATTACTGGTTTTAGCGCTGATCATATTAGCCAGCAGGGTATCTGGTTTGTTTGCTTTTTCAAAGAATCTTCTCTTAGTCCAACTCAACGACTTCTCCGCCTGGGAGGCCAGAAGTAGATTTAGTTTAGTCTGAGCGTCGCCAATCTGTTGGCGGGTGGCAGGGTCTGGGGCGATTTTATATTTATCCCAAAGTGTCTTTAGCTCTGCGTGTTCCCTCTTAATTTTAGCGTTGCTCTCTCTTTTCTTACGGGCCGCAATACTAATCAGGTTCCCTCTTATTGTTGCTTTGTGTGCCTCCCAGAGGGTTATGTGAGAGCTAACGCTTCCTTTGTTTTCTCTAAAGAATGTTTGGATTTCATCTCCAATCCTGATCTGTAGATCCGGGATTTTAAGAAGGGATTCATTTAACTTCCAGTTTGCTCCAGGCCTGTCCAGTCCTATCTGTGTGCACCGTAGCTCTATTGGTGCGTGATCGGACCACGAAATATCGTGGATTCCCGCATGGGCGATCTTTGGGACCAGTCTACTAGAGACAAAGAAGTAATCGATTCTACTAAATGAGTCGTGTGGGTGTGAGTAGAACGTATAGTTTCTAGTGAGGGGGTGGAGTTCCCTCCAAATGTCGACCAGCTGTAGATCGCGCAGTCCCTGTTCGAGGGCCCTGGTTCCAGGATCCGTTCGGCCTCTGTAGGGCCCTGAGCGATCTAGGGCTGCGTTTGATACCGTGTTAAAGTCTCCCCCTATAATTAATGCGCCTTTAGCGTGTTTGCGGATAGTTTCAAAGGATGAGACGAAGAAGGCCGGGTCCTTTCCATTGGGGGCATATATTACGGCGATCGTGAGCGGTTGCTGGTTAATGGACCCTGTGAGTAGCAGGAACCTACCCTCCTTGTCCTTCTTCACCTCATCTACCACCAGTCCCACCCTATTATGTATCAGTATCGCTACTCCGCGTTTTTTTACCCTTGCGGACGCTAGGTAGACTTGTCTAAATTGCTTATCAAAATATTTGGGGAAACTGGTGGTACTGAAGTGTGTTTCCTGTAACAGCACAATGTCCGCACCCTTACGTTTATAGTCGGTGAGCGCTATTTTCCGCTTACGCGGGCAATTCAGCCCCTTGGCGTTGTGTGAGATAAATGTTAGTGACATGAGGTGCGTGTGTTCTCACCTCTTGTCCTGAGTGTCTTCAGATGGGGTGTCCGGTACCCCGCGGGAGCACTCGGCCTCTCTGCAGTGCACAGCGGTGCGCTCAATGGCAGCGGGTTGCCTCTCCGGCCGGAGGGGGGGAAGGGTAGGGGGAAGACATATGGGACAAAGGACACATATAGGGAAAAAAACAACAGTGATATGAACAACCATGTGGGTGAGGCAATAATGGTCCCAGACCACCACCCCCACCTTGCCTTCGGGTAGGTGGAACTCCTCCCGCGCCCCTGGCTCTCTCCTCCCCTCCACAGGGCTCCTCCTCTCCACCCTCTCCCAAGGACTTTCTCGGCTACCTGGGCATCCGCCCTGGCCCGAGTCTGTAGACGCACAGCGACGGCCAGACTGAAGCCCCCTGCCGGCAAACAAATGTTACCATGATGTATCTCTTGCCATGAGCTATCCTCTAGCACTTTTAAAGAACTGACTCTATCTTCAAAACCCCCCCCCCCAACTTATTCGCGTTCCTAACTGCGGAACCTAGCTTACCTCCAGCTCCCCTCCCTCCCTAAAGCTAACTCGGAATCCCTCCCCAAGCTTTTGTTCGGTCTTCCTTGACCTCTTATTTTGCCGCCCACTGTCCCCTTTTGGGGCCTTGTAATTGTGTTCATTCTGAAGTCAGCATGCGATCTTTCTATGCCTAACTCCCAACCCCCCACTTCTCCTTTTCCCCCCCCCTTCCTCTCCTCCTTTCCCCCCTCTCTACTCTTCCCTTCCCCCCCCTCTTCTCTTCCTGTCCCTCCCCTCTTCCTCTCCCTTCCCCCCCCCTCAGCTCCTCTGTTCCCCCTCTTCTCCTTCTTCTCCCTCCTCTCCACCTCCTTCCCCTCTCTCTCCCCCTTCCCCCTCTTTCCCTTCTTCTCCCCTCCCTCTCCCCCTTCCTCCTTGCTCTCTCCCCCATCTTTCCTCCCTTCTCCCTCTCCTGTCCTCCCTTCTCCCCCTTCTACCTTCCCTTCTCCCCCTTCTACTCTCCCTTCTTCCATTCCCCGTCTTATGTGGTCCCGTGCCACTCATCGTCTCTGGCATCCTCCTCCTTGGGCCTCTCCCTCGCTCCTCCCGGCCTCCGTAGGCTTGCGCTGTGGCTCCTCCCCCTTTGGTCGGTGTCGCCGCCATCTTGGAGGGTCCCGTTTGTCTCCCCGCAGGTCTTCTCGCGGGGTTTTGCCGTTACTTCCCAGTGACGTCATCAGGTCCTGCCCTCGTTAGTCAGTCGGAGAGGAAACAAGATGGCCGCCAGACGTGGAACACTGCTGCTGGGCTGCGGAGGCGGCTTGGAGGTAAGTGCAACTTGGAGCAAGCAATTCCCCAGGCGGCTCTCAACGTTAGAGCCTTAACATTGCAAACTTTGTTAACTTTGGCGATGTCTAGTGAGCCGGATTACCCTTTTGTCATGGGTAAATATAGTCCTTTAACGATTTAGGTTTATTTTTGTTGTCAGTTGTCTTCTTTGGCACCAGCCCTCCTCACTTAGGGCTCCGAGGCTGTCGGCTCCTGTTAGCTTTCCCAGCTTCCCGCCATGTTGGGTCTGGGGTTGCATGTTCAATAGCCGCCTCTGCAGGGGCTTTATCCTGCAGCCCGAGTTTGGCCAAGAAACTCCCCCCTTCCTCTAGCTGCCGCAGGGTGTGTGGGACGCCGTTGCGGATCACCATTAGGCCAAACGGGTATAACCAGCGGTAGCGGACCCCCTCATCCCGTAGTACCTTTGTGATGGGTGTAATTTTTTTCCGTTTGAGGAGGGTAATGGGGGAAATGTCCTGAAAGACCTGCATCTTGTGGCCTTCAAATAGTGCCTCATTCCGGGTCAGCTGACAGAAGGACTCTTTGGTCCTGAAGAAATGGAACCGTGCTATGATGTCGCGGGGGGGGTCTCCTGGCTGTGGCCTCGAGCGCAGGGCTCTATGGCACCTGTCCAGATGGGTGTCACGCTCCGACTTTTCAGGCATAAGCTGCTGGAGCCATCTGGTCACGAAATCCTCCGGATCCGTCTCTTCCTCCCTGACCCCCCGGATCCGCACATTGTTTCGGCGGTCACGATTGTCCGCGTCCTCCTGTCGGTCGGCGAGGTCCCGCACCTCCTCTTTCAGTTGGGCAAATTTTTTCTCCGCTTTCTGTTGGGCCTTAATGGAGGAGTCGAGTTTCCTTTCAAGGGAGTCTGTTCTGATCCCTATGCTGCCCAAGTCCGCCCGCAGAGCGGTCAATTCAGACTGAAAGCAGCGTTTTATGTCCATGCAAAACTCCCTCATGTCCCGTCGGCGCATTATCTGATCATCCATAGCGTGATCAGCCCCGTCCTCTCCTTCAGACTCGGAGCCACTGTGTATAGGCCCCTCGTGGGTTTTGGCGCGGCCCGCTTCTCCCTTGGCAAAGTAGTCGGTTAAGACCGACGAGGTCCGCTTCGAGCGCGTTGCCCTTGACATCCCTGCAGCTTCAGATGACTATGGGAGCTTTTCTGTGGGTTTCGGTGAGATTTATGTGCTATTTTTATTGATTTTCGTGCCGGCTGTGAACGGAGCTAATTACTCACACGTCCATGCAGCCAGCCGTCGCGCATGCGCCTCTCAATATATTTTTTAAGCACAGGGTCCATAGATAGGACATTCCAATGTTTGGAGATAATAGAATTTATTTTCCCACTTTGTTTATTAAACTGTGAAATAATAAGAGGACATTTATTATTGGATTTTGCCAGTCTATTTGTACCGCGCTTGTTCACACATTTCTCTGTATCAGCACCAAGATGAGAATCACCAGTAACATACGTGGGCAACAATGACACCCTCTCTGTATGTAAAGCATTATCAAAAGCAACGTCTATATTAGCACTGTGGTTATGCCACTGAGGTTAATACACACAGCTAACTAGCTTACTCACCCTCACAATGAAAAATATCTACCTTCACTCTGTCACAATATCTATCTTTAATCTGTCATCAACATCAAAGAAATATCAAATATGTAATTTGCAGAGTGTTATGATCCCTGTTTATTATGAAAACTATGCACTCAACACACAAAAATCTGTTGTAGCAAAATGTATCCGAAAATGTAAATTACTCTCTACAAAGCAGTTCAATCAGAGCCCAAAGTCTTACTTATTAAAGTTTAGGTTTAATATAAAAAAAAAAAATCCAATGCTTAGGTTACAGAAAAAGGTTATTACAAGAAACATACAGTGTTTCTAAACACTGCACACCGTTTCTTAAAATCAAAAGATTACATAGGCAGAAATCCTTATACATTACCACATGTATCAAGTTCTTCCCAGGGATGTCACTGGAGTAGAAAAGATGAGAATTCATGTGTCTAATTCCACAACACACCTCTGTTGAATTCTGATTCATTATCCCAGCTAAAGGGTTTTTCGAAAAACCTTGTTTTTTGAAACCCAAGGCAAACATGCTTTCTGTGTGGGTTCTCAATCCACCCCTTTTCATCAATCAACCCCACCACAGTGTTTCTACTGAATTAAAAAAAAAACTTTCTTTTGACGTTTAAACTTTGCCTCAATTTATAAAAGGCTTCTTATCTTTGTTTCCATAAAACGTAGACAAATGCCATCTGCACTGCTGCGTCGGTGTACTTAATATACACCACAATAAAACTTCCAAAGTGCAAACTCTCTTCAGATATATAATAAAGGAAGAAACATAGTGCAGGTGTGTACACAATAATAAGTGAATAATTAAGTCATAATATGCCCACTCACGTGGTGGAAATGATATACAAACAATCCGTTAGAAACGATATTGAAGTGTTTTCAAAGTAGAATCCGGTCTGGATGGTAAGATGGAAATCAGGAACTCCATCTAATCAAGGGTATTGAGAAACACCCTTCTACCAGCTGCACCTCTCCCATATGGTGATATTAACACTGCACTTTTACCTTCATAGTGTTCACTATGTTTTATATATTAACTAAGGGTTTGGGTTTGCGCTTTTTCTTTTCTTTGTTGCAGTACTTAATATACATATGCACAGGGGGTGAGGGAGTGTGTCACCTGGAAATTAAATATGACAACATAACTGCTATTTTTGCATGAGAAACAGATATCAGAGATTATACCTAGAAAACCCTGCATTATTTGATTAGTGTAGTTGCAACGGTTACAAATCTCTATTTGTTGTTCTTGCGACTTGCTGTTAGGCCCAGGATTCCATATTTTATCATTTTACCCAAACCTTTGGGCTGTCATCTTGGCCCCACTCCCATGATATTCCACAGATCATCCGAAGAATGCCTTTCAAGGTACATTTAAAAGGTTTACATTTTTATTCTAGTGTCAGGACAGCCATTTTTCAATCCCCCCACTTACAAAACCAGATATCCTTTATCCCTAAATACCATCAGTCCTATAAAACACAGGCCTGGTCAGGAGTTTAACAGGCCATAAAAACAATTCTTGTATTTTTAAGACAACGTGCAACCAAATTGGCACCTCTCGTGTACCTGATTGATTAAAATACTTAATATTGCAGGATTGGATGAGTGAGCTTTGAGAGGAAAGTGAAGACTTTAACTAGACTGTGTGACCTCTTTGGTTGTGTGTTTGTGTATTTGTTTGTGTGTTCTCTCTCCACAGTCCAAACGCCTTGACCGATTCTAATAAATTTGTGTGGGTACCTTTCTCCTATCCTACTGTAACTTAGATCTGCTAGAAGTTTAAACCGCATTGGTGCAGCCCTCATCTTGGAATTCATTTTTTTTAAGTGATAAAAAAAAAATACTCGTCGACCGGACTCTTGATACAAAATATTAAATGTACAATTATGCAACTTGTACAACATTTTCAGACAATTTTCTCTATACAGTATATTTCAGAGAAATTAAATATGAAAATGAATGTGGTAACCACGGAAACAAATAACACTCCACATACTAATTGGGACATCTACAGAGCCTGAGGAAGTCCAGTACTTGGACGAAACGCGTTGCTCTTTCATCTGGAACACTTTGCAGCATAACACAGAGGAGACAGAGGTGTAGTTGTAGCTCCCCATCCGGACGCGGAAGGGGAGACCCCCTACCACCATACACCACACTGTCCCCCCCCCTTGCTTTTACTGTCCCACAGAAACGCTTGGTTTCTGTTTTTTACCTATTTGTTGTTGTTTTATTTTCATTAAAATTAGTTTTACCCTGAAGACCCTAGTGTCCTTTGTATGTGTTAACCCCATCTTCACTACTAGCTATATCAGGAACAGAAGAGAAAAGATACCGCTAGGAGTGTGTACTCACACTGGCCCGTGTGAGTATTGTGTTAAATTTTCACTATTTATACCCTTGTACCCCACCCTTTCATCACTTGCTTCTGATCGGGTAATACCCCTACATGAACAAGATACCAAGATAAGAACACACTCACATTAGCCCGTGTGAGTGCTAGATTATAACATTGTCCAGTGGTTTATAGCCACGTCACCCTTCCCCCCATTGACGTATATATGCATATGTGTTAATCCTATCCCCCTTCTCTGTTTACACGAGAGGAAATCCCCCTGGAGCGTCACCCTGAACTAATGAAGATAGCGGCATAGACAACAAGAAGAAGTACCCCAAGGAGAAAAGCATCAACGGAAGAACACGGGATTCCCAAAGAAACCTTGATGTGACTGAGCTTACACAAGGCCGTGTAAGTTATATATACTTTCATCTTACTAACTCATTAATACATACAAACCTATGTGTGTTTCCCCTTCCAATTAGACATTAGCCACCTGAGCTACCAAATTTGCTCAGGATACAACTGCTTCACCTTAAGAGCATTCATTAGACCCATACCATTGCCTGTTTCCCACTATTGTGCTCCCCCATCCCCCCTTTTTGTATTCATTGCCTACAAGGGTCCTGGATAGATCCTGCTGGGGTTCCGAGTCACAAGAGGACATCACCTGAAAACCACTTACTGGCAGTATAACACCATTCTCCTCACACTTCCATACATCAAATAAGCCACACAGAGATAGCGCCCGGGTACCTCCCCAAACATCCTATCCTACTGTAACTTAGATCTGCTAGAAGTTTAAACCGCATTGGTGCAGCCCTCATCTTGGAATTCATTTTTTTTAAGTGATAAAAAAAAAATACTCGTCGACCGGACTCTTGATACAAAATATTAAATGTACAATTATGCAACTTGTACAACATTTTCAGACAATTTTCTCTATATATTTCAGAGAAATTAAATATGAAAATGAATGTGGTAACCACGGAAACAAATAACACTCCACATACTAATTGGTACCTCAATGTAGATGTATATACATGCTCAGGCGCCATGAGTCATTTTTTGGATTTGTATATACTATTTTCACTTCAGCCATTTCAGTTCTCCCTTTTTTTTATTAAGGTTACAAATACATTTTTTTCACTTTTTTTCTTTCTTTCTGTAATCTTTTCAGACAGTGTTCATGATTGGTGTATACTGGTTGTTGTATGTGCAGAAGATAACATGACCATGTTTTGTGGGGAAAGTTGTCATCTAAGATCTCTTCTGTAATAATTATTAGTATGTAACAGCTGTTCAATTATTAGTAACATATGCTCAGGTTGATTGAACAGTTAGGCCAATTGTTGGGACTATTAAAGACTCAGATCCTGGTGATCATATAATTCTCTCTGATAAAGTGAAACTGTCACGAAGTGTATGATTTGAACTTTGCAAGTTGCGTATCCAGTAAAGCGGAGACTCAACCAGCCCAGTAATACCACATGTCAATTGGAGATCCAGCATGTGTCCTACAGGAAGTACCAAAGTAACAGCAGTTGGGAGTAGACGAGGTCTGGGAGAGCAGTGAGGAGCTCCAATGACCCATGCTAAAAAGGCCCCACATTTCCCTTTAAAAGTGTGAATGCTTTTGTATCCATCACAAATGAGTGAGTGCAACACTTACCTATGTTTGTAATGATTTGTTACTATTAAACAGAGTCTTGTGGGCTATGGGCATTTTGTGCTCTCTCTTTTCCTTTGTTTACTTGTTTCTATCTAATGAGGATTGGAATACCTCAGTTTGAGAGCTGTTTACGCACCTGCAGAGAGGCTGATTTAGACTAAAGTAACGACATCTAAGGAAGACTATTATAGGAATATATGAAAAGACCAGGAGTATATCTATCAGAAGTCTGTTGTAGATCTGCTTTCAATTTATGATTGAACAATTCTTGAATTTTCTTTCTTTCAGTTTGATATTGCTTTTTGATGTTTATTCACTTTATCAAAATATCACATAATTGATATATCATTTGTAACACTTTTGTATATACTTTTTTTTAAAATATATTTGTGCAATACACATCTTGTAGATGTACAGTATTTTTTAAACTGATAATGTTTATTAGGATACTCTTTTTTTTTAAAGCACGCCTTTTTCTCTACTTCACAAACTGCACAACAACAACAACAACCTGTAGATCTTGACATTTAGGTGGCAGTGATATTTATTTACTGCACAATACGTTTTTGTTTAGTTTTCCACGGTATTCACAATGTCCGTATAACTGTAACTGTATTTACATCATTACAATCAATTCATCAACATTTTGGTCCCAACGTGAACTTTTTCAAGATAAAAAAAAATGATACTGTAACTGTGTGCTGTATATGTCCACCAGATGCCAGGGGAAATATGTAAGGGGTTGGAAACTGGGAGATGATTGAAAAAATGGCTTCAAGACAAGGACACACTGTCACACTCTTTTTAACTATAGAAGGTATTGCTTTGTACAGATGTTCCTAGCTCGCTGTATGCGATCTACTCTCCTAATGGTCATTAAAATTTGTCTGCAGACAACAGCGAGGCTGTATCTTTCCTCATCAATATTTGAGCATACAGTAGTTGCTAGAATAATAGGGTATTCATTTTTGACAATGAGCCACTAGGACTTTAGAACAGTCATAATATACATTGAGTGTATATATTCTAATATGCAGTTTATGCTTAGTTTCATATACAGTATATACTGTACACTGCTCTTTGCTCCTTACTATGATTCAAATGTATTATATTCAAGTGAGATACAGTATGTAGAATTATGTACAGTCACAGTAAGGCTTATGCCATTGTTGTAATACAGGTAGCACAACACAGTTAGGAGAATTATCTAGCAACAGTTGTACTTGGGCTCTTGGCACCATTTTTCCAGTCCCCTTCCTTTTCCCTGCCCCTTACATGTTTCCCCTGGTGGGCATATTTAGCACACAGGTATCACTGCTTTATCTTGAAAAAGGTCCATGTTGGGACCGAAACATTGACAAATTGCTTGTGACTGTAAATACATTTGAATACATTTCTTCACAAGTCCACTGGAGAGACGGGTTTCAATATTTGAATTGTACAGTATCTGTTTTTAAACTTTTGGACAGTTTGTTGCAAATGAGAATGTTACATGGAAGTGCTTTGCAGTTTGTGATATTATTTTAAATGTATTTCACAATAATATGATACTGTGCATCACAGTCCTTTAACAGGTCTCCCCAATCCTCCATGGCAGCAGGTAGGTTCCTCTCCTCTCTCCATCCCATGCTCTCCCTCCACCACTCTCTTTCTCCCCCACTCTCTACCCCAACTTTCTCTTTCCCCTATCTCTCTTTCTTCTCCCCCTTGCACCCCCATCTCTCTCTTCTCTCCCTCTCTCTCATGCACCTGCCCTCTCTTTTCTCCCCTCTTACATGCTCCTGCTCTCTCTTCTCCCTCTCTATCTCTCCCCCCCTCTTTCCCCTTCTGCTCTCTTCTCCCCTCTCTCTCCTCACCCCTCACCCTTCTTCCCATCTCTCCTTCTCCCAGCCTCTCCCCATATTTTCTCTCCCCTCCCCTCCTTTTCCCTTTCTCAACCACCCTCTCTTCCCCCTCTCCTTCTCCCCCCTTTTCAGCCACCCCCTCTCTCCTCCCCAATGACCATAACTATCCCCTCCTTCCCCCCCCCAGGTGCATAACGACCTGCTAGGTCTTTATCTCATTCCCAATGCCTTCCAACCTCCCCCCCATCTCATTATCCCCCCATTGTGAACCCCCAATACACAGTGGGGTGAGGGGGATTAACATGGGGGTGGATTAGTGGAGGGGGGAATGTTCCTTTAATTAGTTTTGGCGGCACTTTCCTTCTTTTGTCAAGTTGTATATATTTTGACAGTTCTTTCTTTTTCAAATTTTTTTATTCATTGTGAATGTCTACTCCATTTGTTTCAGTTAGTTATTATTTCTTCATTTTACTGTATTATAAGTAATCTTTTTTGTGAAGGATAATTATTATCCTATCCAGTACAGATATACCCCTTAAACATTATATTAAAAGACGAGACACTTGAATATGGTGGTAAAGGGCACAGCTTCCTTTAATTAAAATTCAACACTCAAATATTTAAAACATAACCATATTTTGCCTTCCAGCCATAAGGAATAGCAACTAATTATTGAACATACCAACTAATTAATCTCTGTCTCGCAGCCGAGAGTACAGTATAACTTTTCAAAACCACATAAATAATATTACTCGCCACACACAAAGAAATTATGATGAATAAGTCCAGGGTGTTCTTACCAATAGAAAAAGTGACATCCTGTGCTTTCCTATACATTCTTATATTGTCTTACCGAATGTACTGTGAGTGTTAATTTGGCTTTTTTTAAATAAAGTTTTAAAGTTTCAAAACAAATCGACACAATTTTTTTCCTGTCTGCATTCCATTTCCACACGTATTTTCAATAATCAGAAATTCAAGAGGATCCACATAATGGAGCAGCATGGCTACCGGCACACAAGATATGTCATTATGAACTTATAATAACTTATTAGGACACTCATTGTTTTTCTTTTATTGTTGAAATTATTCATTTTTCCCCTTTATTTAGATACTGTAGTAGGGATTTTATTATAGTTTTCTATATTTTGAACACATTCTATAGAATTATTTTTGCACAATATTGAAATTTTTTTTTATAGTTACTTACAGTTTGTGCAAATCAGGGCTGCCAACAGGGGGGGGGGGGGGGGGGACAAAGGGCACTGGCGTCCAGGGCCCCGTGGGCTCGGCCGTCCGGGCGCCAGTTAATGTAATAAATTAATAAAATAAAAAAATGTAAAAAAATGGCGGCGATTCCCCGTGGTCCCGGCGTGCATGCGCAGGGCCCACTCCCCCCCCCCACTCCCAACGTGGGACGGAGGGGGAAGTTCCAGCTCCTCCTGCGGCCCACCTTCCCCCTCCCAACGTGGGACGGAGGGGGAAGTCCCAGCGCCTCTTGGGGCCCACCTCCCCGCTCCCAACGTTGGACGGAGGGGGAAGTTCCAGCCAGCTTCTCCTGCGGCCCGCCTCCCCCCTCCCCGCTCCAAACGTGGGACAGAGGGGGAAATTTCAGCTCCTCCTGTGGCACGCCTCCCCGCTCCTAACGTGGGACAGAGGGGGAAGTACCAGCTCCTCCTGCGGCCTGCCTCCCCCCTCCCCGCTCCCAACGTGAAACGGAGGGGGAAGTAACAGCCAGCTCCTCCTGCAGTCCGCTTCCCCCTGCGGCCAGCTTCCCGTGAGCCCCCCGAGCCCACCTCCAGTAGCCACCCCCCCCCTGAGCCCACCTCCCATGCCCCCCCCGAGCCCACCGCCAGCGCCCCCTCCCCAAGCCCACCTCCTGTCCCGGGCAGCTGCCGCGGGGATATCGGGGGCAGGAGGGGGAAGTGTCCAGCGGCAAGCTGCACCCACCCGGTCAAGGTAAGTCACTCCACCCAGTCACTGTCTGTCACTGTCACCCACTGTCACTGTCACCCACTGTCACTGTCACCCACCCAGTCACTGTCACCCACCCAGTCACTGACTGTCACCCACCCAGTCACTGTCCCCCACCTAGTTACTGTCCCCCACCTAGTTACTGTAACCCACTGTCACCCACCCACCCAGTCGTTGTCTTCCACCCACCCAGTTGCTGTCTCCCAAAGTCGCTGTCACCCACCCACCCAGTCACTCTCTCCCACCCAGTCACTGTCGCCCAGTCACTGTCTCCCACCCACCCTTTCACTGTCTCCCATCCAGTCACTGTCACCCAGTCACTGTCTCCCACCCACCAGTCACTGTCATTCACCCACCCACCCAGTCACTGTCATTCACCCACCCAGTCACTGTCATTCAACCGTCATTCAACCGTCATTCACCCACCCACCGTCATTCACCCACCCATCGTCATTAAACCACCCACCCACAGTAATTCAAAAAACGTCATTCACCAACCCACCCACCGTTATTCAACCGTCATTCACCCACACACCATCATTCAACCACCCACCGTCATTCACCCACTCACTGTCATTCGCCCAAACACCCACCCACTGTCATTCACCCACCCACTTTCATTCACCCACCCACCCACTGTCATTCACCCACCATCATTCACCCAACCACCCACCCACTGTCATTCACCCACCCACCCACTGTCATTCACCCACCACCGTCATTCACCCACCCACCCACTGTCATTCACCCACCGACCCACTGTCATTCACCCACCATCATTCACCCACCCATCCACTGTCATTCACCCACCCAGTCACTGTCATTCACCCACCCACTCACGCAGGCAGGCAGTCACATGTCTTTTGTTGAAAATATAAAAATAAACATGTTGCATTGTAATGTTTTTTTCTGTATCACAATAAGAAAACAGTTAAGTAAAAGTTGCGCGCTAAAAGATATTTTTTCGTGGTAGGTGCGCTATGGGTTCGGGGGGGTGGGGAGGGGGATCTGCTCCTTTCATTTGTCCCGGGCCCCATGATTTCTGTTGGCGGCCCTGGTGCAAATCTATTATTAGTGTAATTCTTCTTTAGTTAACTTTCCTTAAGTTTTCTATGTCCCTGCATGAAATAACAATGACCAAAGATTGGAAAAAAAAAAAAAATATGTTTATATTTACTGAAAGACCAAAAAGCGCACCAGCACAAACGGAGCAGGAAGAAACCAGGACAAAAAAATGATTAAAAGGGCACTTTAATGTGGCAAAAGACTTCCTTTTGCCCTTAGATCAGCACTGAGTCGCTCTGTAATGACGTCATCAGGTTCTGATTTTTGGCGCGAAATGGCCCACAGGTAAGAGGGTATATAATGGATGTTATCACATTGTGTTTTATCCTTGAAAAAGAACGCTGCGACGTTCGAAATGCATTGGATGGGTCTTTTGCCACATTAAAGTGCCCTTTTAATCATTTTTTTGTCCTGGTTTCTTCCTGCTCCGTTTGTGCTGGTGCGCTTTTTGGTCTCCCTTTTCCCTGTATTGCATTGAGTAGCTGCACAGCCTGCCTGCCTGCCCTACCAGGATGTGAGTATTTGCATATTTTTCAGGGGAACCTGCCAATGAGACTGATGGTGAGTGGGTTGCACCACACACCACCTGTCTTCAGGAGGATAGTACCCATTATATGACACAATAGGTACTATATCAATTGTTAGTACCCTGGTATAGTGGTCTGGCTTATTATCATTTTGAGATATACCTGCATTTGAGCGCTTCAGCTATTTTCCATATATTTACTGAAAGAACAGTTTATTTCAAGTTACTTTGATATTCACTTTAAAATTAAATATTTCTAGAAATGTATAGCATTATGATATTTACTCCAATATACTGAGTTGATTATTTAACTGGAATATTGCAAACTGTTAAACTTTCAACTGGAAGTCTCCTGGAAATGGATAATATTTGTTTATATTTGATTATGTTCAGCACGTGAGCTTTCAGGGACATTTTTAGGTTCTCACAAACATTTGGGCCATGTTCCAATTTTTTTAAGAGAAGAGGTCTGCACTATTGGGGAATTAGGTAATCTGAACCCATGTTTGCTAATTTTGCAAATACCTTTAATGCAGAGTTCCAATAACCATCCAGAAGAAGTGTAGGTTTAGTGCAGTTAATGATACATTGGAGTACATGATATGTTTTTATACTGTAGATATACGTTTCACAAAATGTTCCAGTTGAATTGTAGTAAATCTCCTTTGCTATATTTAATGTATACAGAAATACTGTATGTATACATGGAAAATAAGGCCTCTGTGCATGTATACATGAATTGTTTAGCTTAAAAGATGCTTGCAAAAACAGTTATATTGAGCTGCAAGAGCAAGACCAATGTTTACTCAGAACATTCCAGACTATAAGAAAGAGGACTAGATGTATTGTGGCTATAGCACCCTTGCTAATTTGACCTTAGTGAGTCTGGTCCTTACAGGGAGGTAATGGGTTATTTCCTTACTGGCCCTAGTTGTTGCATACTTTGTGTATTTATGTATCTGTTTTAACGCTAGTGTCTGGCACCTAAGACTGCAAGTTGCCAGAAGGTAACCTGATATGGTGTGACCTTATTATAATGTTTAGCCCACACTTTAATCTGCCCAGCAACAGGGCTAGGGTTTTATCCCTTCAAAGGTTCTATAAATTTAGGGTCATCCATTTTATCCTCAGATCCAGGAGGAACCAGAGGAGGGGGATCTCACTTTTTTGTTATTTTCCAGTGATAGAAAGTCACTCCTCAATTATTACAGGGTCCCCCTATATGGACCTTAGGCACATCCTACTGATGCAGCGGCCATTATTCGAACGCGCCTCGAATCAGTTTTCGTGTTGACCGCTTTATTCCATTCGTTATTTTCTCATTTTATCACTATTCATGCCGCGTTCGCGCAATCCGGCACCGGTAGATCTGTTTAATTTAATGGTTTATTGTTTCTTTGGATGCAATTCTTCTCGTATCCGCCATGTGGCAGAGTTAATGAATTATAATTTGGGTGCTATTCTTTGCGTATCCGCCAGGTGGCAGAAATTAATGCAATTAATGAATTGTATTGAATTGGAATGTGTACAGGACATTGCTTTGCTACTTTGTAAGGGTGCAGGTGTTTAAAACAGATACTGGTGTACATACTTACAGTGGCCCATCGTGAATTGACCTTGTTTTTTCGAAGACGTTATCAAATTAGGCGTTCTTAATAAAAAGCATTAAAATATTGAATGTGTGCCTTTTTTTTTTAACATTCTTTCCCTGCACAATTCCTGAGTGGACATTATGGCTACACCACAAACGTATAAAAAACCTGACTGTAGTTATGCGTTTTTAATATATTCAGCGATTAATGCTGCAGCAGAAAAGATGGCGACTGTATCTGAAATATATGAATATTTAATATCAAACTACGATTTTTACAAGTTTTCACCTGACGCTCATGGGTGGAAGCGTGCGATAAGAAAAACCTTAAGTAACGATCAGTGTTTTTTTCGTATTGCCCCTCCTGCCGGAGAGATTTGCGGGTATTGGGATGTCATGCCAGAATTTCACAGTATGTTTGATCATGGCAATCTCAAAAGAAGAAAGGTGGATTTTAACCCATACAAGATCAGTCAATCCCAATCCAGCAATGTGCCGGCAAAAGCACCACCAGCACCGGTGTCCGGTCCGACCATCAGTGATAACTTTGTGAATGGCAATCCTTTGTGCCTGTGTATCGCCTGTATGCCCGCAGACCTGGCCAGTCCCCAGAACTGAGGTGGGTAAGGGTGTAACATGCACCCACAGCAGTGAGGGCGTGCCCGGAGTGTGGTAATGCGTTGCTGGGCCTGGTAAGAAAGGGTTAACGTATACTTTCAGAGTCCGGGGTGCCAGAGATCGGATAGTAATGTCCATGTGCCAGAGTTCAAGGATAGGAGAGGTCAGCATAGTGATGTCCGTAAGCCAATGTTCGAGGGTTGGAGAAAGCAGCGTAGTGAAGTCCGTAAGCCAAGGTTCAAATCCAAGCAGTACAAATTCAAGCCAGGGAAATCCAAACAGGAGCAGGGACAGGAACCAGCGCTGAAACAAATATAGGAGCTAGGCATAGACACTGCACACACAGGAGCCACAGGAAAGCTATGCAGAGCAATGAGTAAGAGGACAGAGTGGGGTTATAAAGGAAGGAGAACCAATAAGGGAGAGAGGAGGAGCAGAGGGTTGAGTGAGAGTTTGCAGGGATAGGTCTGAGAGAGCAGGGGAGGAGACAATGGAATAATGAAGCGATATGGCTTGTAAGCCACAGGAGGGCGGAGCTAGAGTTCAAGGACAGCAGATAACTGGAGCATGTGCGCGCGCCCTCTGTAAGGGTACTATGCGCGTGCACCGCGCATGTCACAGAGCATGAGGGATGCAGTGCCGCGGGGGCGCCTGGCAACGAGGGAGAGAGGGACGGAGAAGCGGAAGAGCAAGGTAAAGTGGAGGCTGGGGGAATAGAGACATGCCGGGGGCCGCGAATGCCGTGGAGGGGAGCAAGTGATTGCGAAAGCGCGTGCACGTTGCGGAGAACGCGCACGTGACCTGAACGAGCGTCAGGGAATGCCGACCGCGCCGCAGAGGAACGGCCGCAAGGAAAGGAAGGGGGAGAGTGAGTACGCCGGGAAGAGGGAGGGCTAGAGGCAGTGGAAACAGAGGTGACGGGGACACGCTGGGAAGCGCGAGTCCCCCGATCAGTCACAGTATCCCCCCCTTGAGGATCAGACTCCGGACGATCCTGCCATGGCTTATGAGGGAACTTTCGGCGAAACTGCCTATGGAGCGTTGGGGCGTGAATGTGGTGAGATGGTATCCAGGAACGTTCCTCCAGTTCATAACCCTTCCAATGGACAAGGAATTGTAATCGGCCTCTGGACCAACGAGAATCGAGTATGGAGTGGACTTCATACTCTTGTTGTCCTAGAATGGAGACAGGGTTGGGTCTTTGAGGACGATCTGGAAAGTGAGCATTTTGAATAACCAGTTTGAGTAAGGACACATGGAACACCGAGGGAATCCTCATGGTGGGGGGAAGTGCCAAACGGTATGCGACCGGATTGATCCTCTCGAGGATTTTAAAAGGACCCAAGAATCTCAGAGCCAGTTTCTGAGAAGGAGTCTTGAGCCTTATATTTTTAGAGGATAACCATACTCTGTCTCCGGGTTTTATCGATGGACCCACTTTGAAGAATGATTTGATTGGCCGCTGAAGTACGTGACGCTGCTGCAGCTTACAAATGTAGGGAGAGGGTGGGGCTCAAGAGTCAGACGTCATTTCCAGGGAGGGGGGGAAGGAGACTACAAGAATGGAGGTAAGCAGTAGAATGATATACTCTCTGACGAAGCGCTGTGATCAGCGTGAAACGCGTAAGAGTGCTTTTTATTTTTTCTGTACCATGCTGTCTGTCGATCATTAAAGGATTTTTTCATTAAGTACCTTGCTTTAGCCCCGATTCTGCCTTGTTTATTGCACGGCTGTGCTCCGTTCTTCCTTCTCCTCCTGGGATCATCAATGTACTCCCGGTATAACTGGTCAGCAAACCCTTACACAGTGTTTAACCCTATTTCCTCCCCCAACATCCACCCTTAAACTCCTGTTCCCAAAGTCCCATCCTGTAGCTATTTCCTATGAGGGACCCATACCACACAGGGCATCCCTAGCTTATAAACCCACAGGGGACAGTTTAAGGGAACATGGTTACAGGGGACCACATTAATAAATTTCAGTGATCCCAAGAGCTGACACAAATAGCCCGTTATACACGGTTTATAGGGGAAGACCGCCAGGCTTCACCTTTATTATGAATGCTGGCTACCTCTACGTGACAAACTTGTTTTTGAAATGTAGTACAGTATCTGCGTATGATCGAGCATAGTCTCTTTCATCATTTGAAAAAAATATATACAGTAGATAGAAACACAGGCATGCATGATTACACCTGCAACAAATGGAAGTTTAAAGAGGAAATTGAGGATGCCATATTAGTGCACATAATCAAGATGCTAGGAAAAAATACCAATCTCCCTATTTTTTGCCGAAGGGCATTTGGCGCTTCATACAAAAGCAGTACTATAGCAAAAAAGTGATGTGGCACATATGCTGCCTATTATGCACAAATCCCTTTAGAAAAACAAAGAAAATATATTTTTCTAAACTTTTGTACTGGAACATAAATATCACCAGATTTATATAGAAAAAAAATCACATGATTTTCAGTATTAACCATAACAGTGCAAAACTGGACTAAAGCTAGCACTGGATTTCATTAAAGTGGAGATGGATGCACTACGGCTAATGGCCATCACTGTGCTTGGTAACTTGGATACAGCAGGTTCAGAGTGTTATTCTTTTGGAAATCCAAACTGCAGATGAATTGCTTTTACTAAAAAAAAACCATATACCATATCTTCAAACTTCTAAGGTAATCTGCATGAGACTGTATAGTATTATCTAGTGTAGTACATAATACTACAGTGTAGTATTGGTAGTGTAGGACCTACTGATATGGGTGTACCATGATGTGGCTGTAAGCTTAAAATATTTTGGCCAAAGTATTGAATGAAATGACTCATATTTGTCAAGAAAGAATAGAGATAAAATACTATTAATGTACTAAATTATTTGTAATATTGGATTTAGCATTTGCACCTTTTTGTCTCTTATTGAATACATTTTGGTCAAAAATCCAGTATCACTTCAAATGACACAAAAATATATATACGAGGCAGTTGGTTTGAGTTTTGAGTTTGCTTAGACTGTGTATGACTAATCTGAATCCTACCAGACTCTTCTTCAACATGCCAAAGATGATACTGAAATCATGACGGGTCTACGATTCATGGAAAAAGTGGTACAATTCTAGAGCATTATATTTTCTCAAGATGTATCAAAGAAAAAAATGATATTGCTTTTAATGGAATTTTGTCCTTTGATACATATTATGCTGAATGTTGTGCCCCATAATTGCACCATGTTTGCCTTGATCCATGGAACCCTATGTTTAAGCTCAATGAAGGGACTAATAATTCCCAAAAAGTTGCTGCTTTATAGTATGTACTGTAAATCTACATTTTTTCCCTATCTTTTTGCATATTAATACATTCACTACTATATCTTTTATATTTGGAATTTTGAGTGCTGGATCTCTATTTTTCCAACTGAGAAAACATAAAAATTACTAAAAATCTGTAGTTCTAATTTTAAAAGAGATTGGCAAAACCGTGTGTGTGAAATCAGAACCTCTCATGCCTCATTTTGCTCCCCCTATCCTCCCATAATAACTGACACATGAAAACACCACACCATATATGGGATATATAGGCAATACATTTTGTTAAAGTGCAAACGTATAAACCTGTGAACCGAACCGTGTCAGACTGCCCATGGCTCTGTCGTAAGCCGACGTATAATCATAACTCTTGACACCCCTCCTGTCCGGATAACCGGCTCAGCAACCATAGTAATCTATACTGACTGAACATTACACCACCTGCCCTAAACTCCTCAGGGCATTAACCCACCATTTGCCGTAGGACCCTGTCTGGCACCCTACTAAACTCCCGCCAGCTTTGACAATTTTATAACTAAGAAATAAACCCAGAAGTTACAAACATCACGTGTTTAAAATGTTTATCGTTATTTCTTTCTCTCTTTAAAAAAATTGAAATAAAATACACAATTCACATACAGAGAAATATGCCACTTATGTAAACCTACAAAAAATCATGGCAATGTCCACAAACCTGGGAGCAAACATACTTGGTGCTAACCCAAAACAGGAAGGGCGAGTAGGGAAAAACTTCTGCTGTGAATCAAGTGAGAGAGAACAGCCCACAAGGCAGCATATTATATAGCCTAGGGCTACTCCGTCCCCCTTTACCCATACCCATGCACCAACACCCCACAGCCACTGGCAGAGATAGGGGGCAGGGGGGTAAGGGAGGCACCATCTGGCATGGCCACCCATCACCTATGGCTCATGGCTAACTTTTAAAAACCATGGCTGCCGTGGAAGCACTGTATGGTAAGAGATAATGGCAAAAGTTAGGGTTGTAGACCTGTCTGAGACATGTGAATGTCTCATGTGAATTATATTTTTATTTACTGTACGGTGCAGTGTTTTTGTCGCTTTTTTAGCCACCATAACTTATATAATGTGTGATCAAAACCAAATACAAAGCAAAAACCTAAAACCTTAAGTATTTTAGACTCAAAACACTAACCTCTATTCTCTCTCTATCCTTTCTCTGAACCTGACAATCTTTAAAATCTTACAACTATAGCCTTTCCGCCCTATATGAACTTTCTTGGCCATCTTTTCTTCCTTGAGACTACCACCTGCAGCGGGTTCTGTATCATTGATCGCGGGTGGTTCAACCAGAGTGGAATTTTTATCCACTCTGATTTGACCCTGTGGCATCTCTGTTTGGTAGTTGGCAGACTTATCGTCTTGGCAGTCTTGATCCAAACAGGGACCGGAGCACAGCCCACCAGTGCAAAGTAGGACACAAAGGTTTCTTTCAGCAATTTATTGGTTGAAGAACATAAAGCAGAAGTCTTAAAGACTTAGATGACAGTAAATTAGTTTTGTTGTAGTTCTCACATCTAACCGTTACCCATGACCACTCTTCTTTTTAGCCTGAAAACCTGTAGTTGTGTGTCCTTTACCTTGCAAAGACGAGTAGACAACTAGTATCATATCATTAGCGGCATGATCACAGATATAATTCTGCCTCATTCTAGCCAAAGACTAAATCTTTATAGTGATTATTTTCTTTGTGCGGAATCTGGATTGGTCGATGTGGGTACAGTATGATAGCATGACTGGATTTGTATTGCGCTTCTCAGTTATAATCCGGTTCTTCTTTCCTGAATTTTGTGCACAGCTTTCTTGGTTTTGACATAGGAGTTATAAGCAATAAATTGTAACGGCGCTAACTTGTGAATAGTGTCCTAAAAAATAGAAAATATAATGGATATAATAAAGTGTCTAAAAGTAAAATACGTGAACTGTGATCAATTAGTAAATATGTAGTGACAAATAACTTCCACCACCCAGTGTAAGGTGCTAATTGAAAAGCTACTCAAAACCATTTTTAAAGACTGTTCTCTTATTTCAATCTGGTGTGATGTTCTATAAGTGAAAAGTAATCCACTCACACTTTTCTCCTTTTCACCTTTCTCTGTACTACCTTATTGAAAAGGAGAAAAGTGTGAGTGGATTACTTTTCACTTATAGAACATCACACCAGATTGAAATTGTACCACACCATGTTGTTTTTGTTGTTTTCTTACATAACGATGACGTGAACGCTGGCGCTCCCCTGAACCTTTGAAGAATTTTTGACATAGGACCTATATCTGGTTTGAATCACACAAGCAGCTTCCTTCATTTTCCTGTAGCATCATTGTTGAAGACACTTTCTAACATTTGACTGGAGTAAAATTACACATTGTTCCAAATGTTCATAATTCTTTCTTTGTTGTTGCATTCTCCATACAGTATTTACTGGAGAAGGCAGGATGCTTTATTCTGGCTACACAGCTGAAGAGTTTTCATTCCTTTGTTGGCTGCCTGTATGATGAGTGCTGCAGAGTGTTGGTGCAGATACATTTTTCTCTCCATCCTTGGTTGTGTAGCCAGTTCCCCTTTACCTTCTGGTCCTCCGGGTGGGGGATGGTTACAGACCTGCGGCCGGACCCGGCTAGGTGCAGGGAGCGTTCCACAGAAGCTGCAGGCTATCAGGGGGTGTGCCGGAGCTCTGGAGCACCGCGGCGGCCTGAGTATGCAGGGCGCAGCCATCTTGTGTCTTTACGCATGCGTAGTGTGAGAGAGTTGCGGCAGCCAGTAGGAAGGCTCTGCAAGGGACTACACGTCTCAGCAGCCAAAGGACTTGCTCACCACATGGGCCTTCACAGCCAATAGGGCTCACGGATCAGCGCAGAGGGAGATAGATACTTTTGGCACGATATAAAGACCACGCCAGTCGAAGCAGGGACAGCAAGGGGTGAGGATGTGTTCAAGTTGCCAGTGGCCCCTGAACTAGGTCAGAGATCCCCTATAGATCCCAGCTTGGCCCACGACTCACCTCAACTTGTGGTTGCTACAGGGAAGGCCCATACGTAGGGCGCTTCCCCAATAGCAAGTAGTAGTATTAGTGCATCTGTGACGGACGCCACGTGGTGTGCACGGCCTGTGTTTTGGGACTAGACCACAGGCATCTAATAATAGACATTAAGGGACACCCTCTAGCGGGAGCTCCCTCAAGAGGCGGACGCCTACGGATGCGAGAGAGAGGCTCCGGTAGACAGTGTTGTGTGACCACATTGCAGCTCTGCGGATCCACCATTCAAGTAGGCCTGGTCTGGCCTAAGACCAGGAAGGTACTCAACGTGCACCAATGGCCACACACATGGGTTAGCGCTACTCCATACACTCTTTGGGTGGGCTTTGTCTGTGGACACCTCAGTACTTTGGGTGTTCTACCGGGGTGATATATATTGTGTGGGTATTGCATTGTGGGGCCTTGTTTTATTACTGTGGTTATATGGTTCTTTATATGTGTGTCAGTAAAAGGTAAGTTTTATATACCAGTGTGTGTATACTTATTGCTGATTGTATTGGGCTCTGTGAGGGATTATCCAGCTACGCTAGGATCCCTCCTAGGTGGAGGCGGTGTTATCAGATGAATGCAATCACCCCAGGCTCCCAATGGTGGAGGATCAGGCCTCCTGTACGACAGACAGGTATCCAGCACATGTAGTTCCCTTAGTCATGGGGAAGGGGGGCTACACTTGGATAAGAGCTTTGTAATATTTCTGAATTATTCCACTGCTTTTCTTCCTTTTCAACAAGTTTAATTCCCCAGCGAGAGAATTCTGTTTCTTTAGCTTCCTCTAAGGGGGCATCAATGCAACCTTCATTATATTTTCCAGGGTTTCTTTCTCCTGGGTGTACTGACTGTTGGGGATGGAGCCACGTTTCTGCTCCATTAGCTCTTGCTTCAGTTTCTGGACCTTCACATGCTCCCTCTCATACCGAGTCATTTGGCCTCTATGCTCGGTCTCCAGCGATGCTTTCCTGCAGCACTTGTACTTTGTTAACAGCCTGTAGATTTTCTTCCTGCAGAGATCGCTGCATCTTCTAGGCATTCTGTATGTGCATACGTGGACCTTGCAGATGGCTTTGCAATATGTGCTCTGCATGTGTGCGTTGCTCCAATGCTTCAAATTTTTCTTGTTCATATACTGTAGTTTCTTTATTTTTTCTAGCTCGTGAAGCTTTTAATTCCTTTCACTGATGTGGTCAGTCAAATCAGAAATGTCCTCTTTCATACTTGTATTTTCTCTTTTTACAGTCTCTATAATATTTAGGGCCTCCTCGTAGTCCTCCTTGCATTTACACACTTCTGAGTTTATACTCCCGGTCTCCTGGCAAGAGACTTCAATCTCTAGTTTGAAGGTGTGAAGCTCCTTGTGAGAGACTGTAAGATTCATACAAAGACTGTGGACAGCTTTTTGAGAGATGTCCAGCTCCTCGGCAAGACTGTGAAATTCCTTTTGAGAGATTTCCAGTTCTGTGCAGTGACTGCTGATCTTCTAGTGTGATGCATCTAGCTCTATGTGGAAAGTATGTACCTCATTCTGCGATACTGTATGTCCAACTCTGTCCGGACACTGTTGACCTCCTGGAGAGAAACATCCAGCTCTATATTGATTATATGGACCTCTTCATGGAGTATTCACATTAGTGCTGGTGGTCTGGGCAATACTATCAACTGGATGGATGCATAGAATAGACAAAGCAGTCTTCACTCCCAAAGAATAGACAAGCAGTCTTCTACCAAGTGAACACCCCCCCCCCATGTGAAATACCAGTGGTCAAGGTCCCTTCTCACTTATTCTCTGCCTTTTTCCTCATGTGTAGAGAAACTCAGTCCCCCTCATCCTCTGCCCCTCTGGTTGCCTCCTTTTCCTGCCTCTTCAGAAATTCAAATTCCTGTTGAAAGAAATACATAGGCTATGCGTTCCATAGACACGCATGCACATTGACAAACCTTAGACACAACTCCTGTAGCCTTTATTTCTGCAAGTGACTAGGTGTAATATTTTAATTTAATCGTGGTGGGCACATATAGATATACTGTATACATTATTATCCTTGAGCTACACTCAACATGAGTATCTCACCTTTTTTTAAACTACTTTTAAACAGAAAATAGGGATTATAAAACGGTTATACTGTTTAACATAACATGAAACCATATATCATAATAAATATAAATCTAATGCATTAAGGTTCCCGTGAGAATCTGTGCTTATTGCTTAAAGCTGCTAAGAGCTTAGCTACAGTAGGTGTAAAGTGACCTGATGGAAGCTACACTGATTCATTTTTTGCAGGTTTAGAGGGCCTATGACAACACTGTGTTAGTTCTGTTAACACATCCAGTGATATTGCAAGGAAATGTACTGTACTGTAATTAATGCATCTACAGTATTTTCTTCTCTAAAAAACTCACAATTATTTAACATTTTAAGATGTAAAAGAGATAACAATAAGATGTCAGTTGGTGGTTGAAGAAGATTGTATTATTGTTGTATTTCTAAACAGCAAAAAATCCTATTGTACAATAGTCATTGTTTATTTCTCGTTTTCCTTCATGTCTTGAAGGTTTAGCGGGCCTGTGACAACGCCGTGTTCATGCAGTTAACACATCCAGCTATACTGCCAGGTAATGTTATGTGATTCATGCGTCTATTTACATTTTTGACAATACAATACCCATACTGCGTAGAAATTAGATGACTCACATATGCGTTTCAACCAGGTTCCATAGAAACACGCATGCATAGAACTTTTATGATACACATATGCATTTCAACTAGGTCCCATAGAAACACATGCATATCATACAATGTAATTTGTGCACTATAATGTATTTCTTCTCGATTCTTTATATAAAACATTCTCTTTTTACAGGTAAAAATGGCCAAGAGCCAGCCAGCCAGCCCAAAGAAGATGTCGATTAAATAAGATTGTACATTTGGAAGAAGAAAGAAGAAATTTGTACAGCTAAACCCCATTATAGCGCGATCCGCTACAACGCGAATCTGCTTATAATGCGGTCTGAGTGTGGCTCCCGATTTGAAAACCTCCATTTTGCCACGCGAGGACTTACCGGCATCTATTTATATGGTATGTCTTGTCACACCAACCCTATGGTGTAGAGGTAACGCATTGGTACCAGTATATGGAAGGTCCTGAGTTTGATCCCTGCATGTGTATTATCTAAAATGTATTAATGTTCAATTCCCACATGGTGTAGGTGTGAATATGTGTCTGTTAGTCAATAAAGCATTGAATGTTTAAAAAAAAAAAAAAAAATTACACTGCACACGACAGATGCCGAGAGAAGAGTGAGGAGAGCACATGGATAGAGTCCTATGAAGTAAGGAGAGAGATCTAGATGCCGGTGAAATTTTAACACGATCCCGGTTATAACGCGGTCTAATTCTGTTGACTCCAAAGACCGCGTTATAATGGGGTTCAGCTGTATTATTGTATTTTTCATAAAGTCATTTACTGTAATTTAATAAAAATATTTCATATTTTAAAACACTTTAGTCATCTGAATTTTTTAGGGGGACAAGTAGTGGGTTACATTTAAATCCCATTACATATGATATCGTTTTGTACAAAATGAATGGGAATAAGAGACGCGTTTCATTGCATTTAGATTTTGAAGCACACTAGTGCCTACTATCGTTTCTGTGGAGCATTGTAACCAATGCTAAAACTAAATTTTCCTGGCTGCGACACATTTGCGGGTCAGCTGATTGGAGATGCATAGTAAATGACACCATATCTAGTTGTTAGAGAATGGTATAAGAATTGATAAAAGACGCCGATAGCACAACGTTTTTTTCTCTCCTTTGTTTTCTAATGGTTAATTACCCCTTTTAGCACCTTATTCCTCTATTTTTGTCTGATGAAAGCCCCAGTGTTCCATGCTAAGGGGCCCTTTTTTTGCACCTCCTGGCTTCTCATCAAATTTTGGATCACCTACTGTCTACTCTTCCCTACATACCAACTTTGATCTCCCGTTATGTCCCTGCTTGTCTGTTGTACTCTGCTCATAACTGTCTCCATCTACATCTACTGCTTTCTCTCTCTCTCTCTCTCTTTAAACCCTTTCCCCCTGCTTCTTTTTACCCGTGGAACTCTGTCACATCGGTAAACACCAATCGCTGTCTCTCCCCAATTTTAAACCAAACTTAAAAATACCTTTTAAAGTAAGCATTTCATTAGCCTAGAGTTGTGGCTACTGCCCCATACCCGCAGTTGCTCCTACAACCTTTGTGGTCAAACACTGCAATCTACTGCATTATTCCTTCATCTAGTATCTTTGTAAGACCCCTAGCCACACAGCTAGTACAAATAGGGTTGGTGGAAGGGGTTGGGGAGAAGGTGTTAGTGGTGTGCTGGATAGACTACCTCGAAAAAGTGAGATTTCAGATAGAATGTCTGAAAGCTGGGGGAAAGTCTGATGGTACCTGGTAGGAAATTCAGAGAGAGGAGGCAGCATGGGAGTTAAGTAGTGTATGGATGTTCTTAGTGGTTCATTAAATCATGCAGAAAACAGAGCTCTTAGAAGAGGGAGCAACATGCATTGACTGTGAAAGGTGTACATTTGGAAGAGAGTGTGAGATGGGTGTTTATGTGGTGATACAGCAGAGAGGTATAGGAAGTAAAATATTGGAATACAGAAGCTAAGGCAACTAGACAGGTGGGTTATATTATATGTCATTGCACTGTAAACAAAATTCCTTTGCTGTTTCCAATATAGGATGAAAAGCTTAAGTAAGAAGCTTCATCAATAAAATATGTGAAAGAAACCTTCACAGATACTGTATTACAATTCTGTCAAATAATTCAGTATTGCAGGCCTGAACTTCACAGATTTTGTTTTTCACCCAGTATAGGTTGGTAATAATGAAATCTTTGCTATCTATACGACTGTGATATAGATTACCAAGTGCTTCTAAAGCACATTACCCAAAATGTAGCCACAATAGCCATGAAAACATGTCCAGTTCATACCTTTCTATCTGCTATCACTAGTAAAGAATGAATAAAACGAATGCTATTTATTACAACTATCATCTCCCTTCATGTCCTAGAAGTCTATAAGCTAGTCAAGATGCTTATAAAGGCATTTGCCTTCAATGCCACTATGGCTAATAAGGTATTAATATAAATAAATAGTTGCCTCATCTTTACTGAAGTTCTCTAGAGAACTTGCAAGCACCACATGTTTTTGGATTTTAATCAATAAACATCGTTCTTGGTCACCACATGCAGTGTTACCTTTTTTGGCTGTGCACCGGCTTTTCCTGGTTGGATCCTTCCCCCTGCTACATACTCAACGCTTGGGAGCATGCCTGGCAGTAACCTCCATTCGGACTGAGGATCGTGGAGGACCATGAGTAATCTGGACTATACTATCCACATTATTGTTATGCTGTTCATCATGCCAGTGGATTCTGCATCCCTAAAATCTTTGCTATCTATATGACTGTGATATAGATTACCAAGTGCTTCTAAAGCACATTACCCAAAATGTAGCCACAATAGCCATGAAAACATGTCCAGTTCATACCTTTCTATCTGCTATCACTAGTAAAGAATGAATAAAACGAATGCTATTTATTACAACTATCATCTCCCTTCATGTCCTAGAAGTCTATAAGCTAGTCAAGATGCTTATAAAGGCATTTGCCTTCAATGCCACTATGGCTAATAAGGTATTAATATAAATAAATAGTTGCCTCATCTTTACTGAAGTTCTCTAGAGAACTTGCAAGCACCACATGTTTTTGGATTTTAATCAATAAACATCGTTCTTGGTCACCACATGCAGTGTTACCTTTTTTGGCTGTGCACCGGCTTTTCCTGGTTGGATCATTCCCCCTGCTACATACTCAACGCTTGGGAGCATGCCTGGCAGTAACCTCCATTCGGACTGAGGATCGTGGAGGACCATGAGTAATCTGGACTATACTATCCACATTATTGTTATGCTGTTCATCATGCCAGTGGATTCTGCATCTTGTACATACCCTTGGGGTTGGTGTTGTTAGGTACCACTGATGGCCCTTCACTAAAGCCTCACTCCACCCTGCACATGGTTAAGTTGCATTTTTTACCGACAGGCTTACGATCATAATCACTTGCCCACCCTCCCAAAGATTTGCTGATTCCACAAGATTCCTGCTTCACACTGTCATACACGACTCCTGTGGACTAATTATTGTTATTCATAATGTGTTTTTTTTTATGCACCGGACTCTGGGACTGAATACAGCGCAACTTTTCACATCATCTTTACTGAAGGTGCGAGGTATGTATTGCAATGCAATATATATTTTACATTTTCAGAAGTTATGGCTGGATCTGTTGTTAGAAAAAAGAAAAAGGTAGCGCTAATCTCAAACACCTGAAAACAGGCCAGCAGCCTATGATATAACTCTGACACCCAGGGTCAGATATAGGAATGGAAAAGGAAAGCTATATCTATGGCGTTTGGCACCGAAATACACTAAATGCAAAAAAAAGGATATATACAACCAGTTGGATGGTGAAATCCACTTGGATTCTCCTCGTACCGACGATCAGTCATGAAAAAGAAAAAAATTACATAGTGTAACTAACAGTAACATAAAACACAACTAACAAATGCTGAGACAAACAAATGCTAAAACAAACAGATGACTGGGATTAATAAAATACATTTAATACAACAACTAAATGGTTAATGAAAGTATAAAACACACAATAAAAAAGTCCCATGTGCACTCCAGCAATGGCTGGACTGTCCGCTTACCAGACACTGGAAGGTAAATGGCGGTGGATAAATCTGAGAGTATCCCCTCTCGTGATGGTAAAAGACAGCTCCAAGGCGTCTCGTGTAGTCAGCGGGAGCTTCCAGGGGAGACCCTCCCAAGCTCCAGACCACAGACCTCCGCAGAGCAGCCGCACTGGGCTATGTCTCGCAGGAACGGATGCCGTCACGTGCGCAGCAACAGCGCAGGATCGGAAACAGCAATGGTAGATGGAAGAATTCGTCAGAGCCTCGCTCCGTTACAACCACTAAGGTAATGAAGAGGTTAACCCCCACAGCGAAGCCTAACCATCCTCTCTGGAGCAACTACCCCCTCCACCCACCCTCTCTACCACCAACACCACCACACAGGAATGGGCATCAGTGCTATTCATCAAATATGGCTAATAGCACTTTGGCCCATTCAAATAAACAATACAGTAACAATACTATAAAATGTAAAAAAAAAAACATTACTATAAAAAAATACGCTATACATTGAATCCAGTGATTGTCACTGTGTTTATCTATGCCCTCAATAGGGCACAGGTAGCCACATGGTCAACCAATAGCCACACTACTACCCACCCCTTCAACACATACAGTAATGGACAAAAGGCCTATTATCCATATTTGGATAATAGCGCATTTGCCCATTCAAAATAAAACATTACCCAGCCAACATATAGTAAATAAAAGTTGCACTTATCCCTGCCAGGATGAAGGCCATCCTTGTCCTCCTCTTCCGTGGCATCAACAGTAAATAAAAAAAACTACCTACTAGCTTGTCTGAGCAAGAGGGATAACGATCGTTACAAAGCCGTTTCCAAGCGATTTTGTCCTGTTACTAAAGCTTTCTGAATAGCTACGCATGCATTATCACTTGGAAAGTGCACTTACCAGTCGATAAGTCACTCATCAAAGTTTACTGAATAGGCCCCTATAGCTGTTATCAGAGCTAGCACTGACATAACTACTGTATGTAATCAAATGGAAGCAAGCAGTGATCCCCAGGGACAGTGTCACAACCAGCTCAACACAGAGGAGAATACCTATATACAGGGTTAATCTTGGTGCTTGTGCTGTATGTCCAGGAACTGCAGGTATGTGCAGGTTGTAGAGACTTTGTGAATACTATGACTAATTATTGCAAGTTTTGGATTTCAACATTATTCACCAAGTTATGCATCTACTGTAGTGCACAGCATGTGTCTAGCTATTGAGTTTAGTGTTTGTCTTGTATGATCATCTTTCCATGTGTCTCTCTCCTTCCCGCCCTCTCTCCCTGTCCAAGTTTTGTTTACCTTTGCTGTCCTGTTGGCTATGCTATGAGGCTACCTGGTGTGCAATGTTTTATTGTATGACTGTTCTATTTTATGTATATGTAATGTTCTCTTTATAGTTTGGTTATTGAGCATGCTCACACTTGGTTTCTACCTTTCTATACATAAATTGTGCTTGATTAAGTAAGAGGTGTTGTCAATTAATGTTGCTAGGCAACACCTAGGGTGAGTGACGGGCTCTCCACCTGTGTTCACAGTGGGGGAGGCGGAAGGGTATATAAGGATTTGTATGCCACTGTGTGGTTGTCTTGAAAAAGGCTCCAGAGACAGCCGAAACTTTGACATGTGTATTAAACTTTTGCTATTTTTCCGTAAGACCTGCACTGCCTGTTTTTCTCTCCTATACAGTATACATAACCATTATAATGGCCATTATATACATAAGCAAGATAGGGCTAAAACCAGCCTGAGATAGGTGATAAAAAAATGGCGGTATCATTTGTCATCCACTTGGTACCGATAAACATCGGGACTTGATAACTGGCAAAAAAATAAGTAGATTTGCATTATTGACTTATTTTACTGCTGGTCCCAATATTATTATCCAATGCGGTAAAAAATACATTATTTGTAGCAATAGCTAGTTACTGACCTTAAAACAAATGCTTTTTTTTTTTTTTTTTTTTACTATAATGCAGCATTTTTGACCTAATGAACTTTGATAACTCTGGGCCACGGGCTTCTGGCACTGCAAGGTATCTTATGAATAAGGACCTGTGTGAGAAAGAAGGATAAAGAAGGAGAAAGAGTGTCAATGAAGGATATTATAAAAAAAACTGGGGTCAGATTAGAGAAAAGGATATAGGTTCGGGGTGGTCTGCCATATGAGAGAGGATACACAGGGCATCTATAAACCAAGGCATTAGTTACCTTACTGTGGTACTTTTACCTACTCCGCAAAACCCCCTACTGATTTATGTCTCTATTTATGTCATGAGTAAGAAAATTGTTGCTGAGCATTGAAATACAGCCAACACGTTTCCACAAGAAATGATTTATAATTAAATTTAGTATTGAGTAGTTTGGTACAAGTGGTCATGGTAACATTCTGACATTAACATTACTTGGAATATGTGCCTGTGGTAAGTCTTCTATATCTGTTCTCTGTAAATGTCCTTCATCGCATCAAAAACTCTCTTCAAGCCATTTTGCAACAGGATTTGTCTGTAATTTAGATGACACGACTGTCATTCCCTGGATTTTTGTTGCTAAAATATTTAACAGCTGTTGCCTCTAAAGCACTTTTTTAAGCTGGTGTTAGTGCTGAGTGTTTCTATGTTTTAAGAATACAGTATATCTTCAATTTCCTTGCTTTTAGAAAAGTGACTCTCTTATAGTGATGATATACTAGGTGTGAGAAAAACACAGATTTTGCAGTGAGTAACATGGTAATGCTATCATAATTGTACGGGCTACAAGGTGATGATATAGCTACTTAGAATAATGTGCCATATGATGAAAGCACTAGGATTTGAAAGAAACCATATAATTAAAACAGTGAGTCACAAACATTGTTATTAGCATTAATTTGAATACTATTATCTAACGTCACATACTGTATCTAAAACAAGTGAGATTTCTTGAGAGCTACATTGATTATTGTTTAAATCTAACATTTTTGTAAGGACGTTTAAATAAATGTTGGGGTATGGAACCAATTTACTGTTTTGTTTAGGTGACCTTTACAGTATATTATAATGTGCCACGATGCATGTAAAAACTGGGAACAGATGTATACTATTTTATTAAACTAAATTTAACCACTGTGAATTTAATGCCATCAATTACATGACATCATACCTGAGAAGATTTTCCCACCCCCTTCTTTTGTTACTCTATCCCTTCAAATAACCCACAATACCCCCATGTTTGGGTAAACTGGCCACAAAATGTATTATAACAAAGATTTTAACAAATCAACTAAAACCGGACCTGTTAGTACACCATATATATATATTACTTTATTCCAGCCACCAGCAATACCAGCTCGGTGGCAATGTCTCCCATTATCACCTACTGTTACGCCGGTGCTGCCCGCAGACCTGACCCGTCCCCTGTGCTGAGGTGGGACGTAGGGATACACGCACCCGCAGCAAAGGGAGCGCATCCGGAGTGTGGTGTTAGTGTTGCCAGGCCAGGTATAGTAATGAAGACAATACTTGCCGGTACCGGTAGTAGAGGAGGAGTAGTTATTGCCGTTGCCAGGATCAGGGATAGGAGAGTTGCGGGTGATCGAAGGTATAAGCCGTGTTACAGGGATGCCAGAAGTTACGAAGTCCAAGTAGAGCCGAAGTCGAGAGCCAGAGGGGGTAGTCGTCCAATCCGCGTCTATACCTGAGGAGTCACTGAGAGAGTAGTCAAATGCTTCCATACAGAGACTATGTCGAGCGACGAGTGATGGGAAGAACAGGCATAATAAAGCTGGGCAGGCCAATGGGAAAAGGGGGCAGGCCTGGAGGACTGCAAGGAGTCTTCCCTGATAGGAGGGAGGTGTTACAGCCCAGCTGAGTGTAATCCTTGATTTGCATGGAACTGTGTGATGCTTGGGGGCGACGCCTCACTGCAGGAGCAGTGGTTAAAAGTGCTCTGTTAGGCGTGTGCTCTGTAAGCTGGGAATGCATGCACATAACGTCTGGGGCTGGCGTGCGTGTAGGTGTGCGTGCAGGAGGGCGTGGGCACGCCCGGCGCTGAGCAGAGGAATCGCCGAGGGGAGTGATCCCGCGACGGCGGCAGGGGTGAGGAGCCATGGAGGCCGGTAAGGCAGGATTGTTTTGTGTGTCCAGGGGCTCCCTGCGGAGAGGGAGTGCTCCGTGTGGAAAGCGAGGAGAACGCCGATTCCTGACACCTACCAGTTAACAACCACCTTGTGGTACCTGGCCATTAACTGAACCCCCAATACTGCCATACCCCAGCAATTCACAAATTGGCTTGCTACCCAGGAGTCACTTGAGTAACAGGACCACCCGCCAACTTGTGACAATTCCAAAATACCTTTGTTCTCTTACCTCCCTGGCATCCACTCTTCTCGACCACATTCCTTGTCTCCCCATTTGCACTGCGGCAGGGGTGTGGAGGCCGTGGAGGCCGGTAAGGCAGGATTGTTTTGTGTGTCCAGGGGCTCCCTGCGGAGAGGGAGTGCTCCGTGTGGGAAGCGAGGAGAATGCAGATTCCTGACAGTACCCCCCTCTTCAGGAACGGCCTCAGGACGGTCCAAGAACGGTTTCTCTGGAAACTTTTTCCTGAAGGACTTAAGAAGGGCCGGGGCATGAATGTCCTTTGAAGGTACCCCGGATCTCTCTTCAGGGCCAAAGCCCTTCCACTGCACCAAGAACTGGAGCTGACCCCTGGATAGGCGAGAATCCAAAAGAGAGTGAACTTCATATTCCTCGTTATTTTGTACAGTAATGGGATCCGGTTTACGAGTCTCATCCGGAAAGAAGTGACTGGAGATGAATGGTTTTAAGAGGGACACATGAAAGACATTGGGAATCTTCATACTGGGTTGTGTTGGAGCCGGAATGCCACAGGATTGATTTGTTCACATATAGGGAAGGGTCCCAGGAACTTAGGTGCCAGTTTAGGAGATGGTACATTGAGGTGGATATTCCTAGAGGAGAGCCATACCAAATCCCCTGGTTTGTAACTGGGCGCCGAACGACGACGACGATCGGCCTGTAGTTTCGATCTGCAGGAGGAGTTGAGAATGGTAGACTGAATCCTGGACCATGCGGTTTGGAGGGAAGAAATGCGTTCATCTACGGCTGGTACTCCAGAAGGAATGTTGGGGATGGGAAGACAGGGAGGGTGGAACCCATAATTTATAAAGAAGGGTGACTCCCGGGTGGACTCGTTTTTTGCAGAATTGACGGCATACTCTGCCAAAGAGAGGAGTTGAGCCCAATCATCCTGGAAATCGGAAATAAAACATCTCAGGTACTTCTCCAGGGATTGATTGATTCTCTCCATTTGTCCATTGGACTGAGGATGATAGGCGGAAGAGAAGGAAGAAGAGATGCCCAATCTCTTCGTGAAAGCTCTCCAAAATTTGGATACGAACTGAGAACCTCTGTCAGAAACAATGGACAAAGGGATCCCATGAATCTGAAAAATCTGTTCCGTAAAGATATCAGCAAGGGCGGGGGAGGTGGGTAATCCTTTAAGTGGAATGAAATGGGACATCTTCGAGAACCTGTCCACGACCACCAAGATAGTGTTCATTCCTCGGGACCTGGGCAACTCCATGATGAAGTCCATAGAAATGTGGGACCAGGGGCGGTCGGGAACTGGAAGGGGTAACAGAAAACCCTGAGGCTTTTGACGGAGAGTCTTGCTTTGATTGCCCGTGGGGCATGCGTGGGTAAACTCCAGAATATCTTGAGACATCCTTGGACACCAGAAATTCCGACGAATGAGATCAGTAGTCTTCTTAAAACCTGGATGACCTGCAGATTTAGAGGAATGACCCAAGACAGGACCTCTGGAACAAATTTGGATGGTACAAAGAGTTTGTTGTTGGGAACGACCAAGTCCTTGGGAATGCGTCTCTGGGAGTGCAAAATCTTGTCGAGATTCTTGAAAGTAGTCGTGGCGAGAATCCTCTCATGTGGAAGGATAGTCTCCAACGATTCCTCTGGCCTCTCTTCAGAAGAATGTATACAGGAGAGTGCGTCTGCCTTTACATTCTTGGTCCCGGGAATATAGGACAGGTGAAAATCGAATCGAGAAAAAAAAAGAGCCCAACGAGCCTGTCGTGGACCAAGGCGTCGAGCGTTCTCTATGTAAAGAAGGTTCTTGTGGTCCGTGAGAATAGTAAACGGCTCTTTTGACCCCTCCAGCAGGTGTCTCCACTCTTGAAGAGCCATCTTCACGGCCAGAAGTTCCCTGTTACCCACGTCATAGTTCCTCTCGGCAGACGAGAATTTCTTGGAAAAATATGCACAGGGATGTAACTTATCTTGGGGCGTGGGTCTCTGGGAAAGAACGGCACCAGCGCCACAATCAGAAGCGTCGACCTCCAGGACGAAGGGAAGTTCGATGTTGGGATGACGGAGAATAGGTGCGGATATAAAGGCTTCCTTGAGTGTCTCGAAGGCGGAGATGGCCTCGAATGACCAAGCAGAAGGATCAGTTCCTTTTTTGGTGAGCGCAGTAAGGGGTGCCACAATGGTGGAAAAACTCTGTATAAACTTACGATAATAATTAGCCAACCCTAAAAAACGTTGTATGGCCTTGAGAGAGTTGGGTCTTGGCCATTCAGTGACTGCTTGAAGTTTACCGGAGTCCATCATAAACCCCTCATCGGAAATGATATACCCCAGGAACGGAGTAGAGGTCGTATGAAAGGTGCACTTCTCCAGTTTGGCGTACAAATGGTGTTCACGGAGACGGGAAAGGACGTAGGAGGTGTGGCGTATATGGTCCTGGAGATCTTTGGAAAAAATCAGGATATCATCCAAGTATACAATAACAAAAATATTGAGTACCTTACGAAAGACGTCGTTGATGAAATCCTGGAAGACAGCGGGAGCATTACATAAGCCGAAAGGCATTACTAGATATTCGTAGTGTCCACTACACGTGTTGAAGGCCATCTTCCATTCATCCCCCTTCCTGATGCGCACCAGGTTATAGGCACCACGTAGATCCAACTTGGAAAAAATCTTGGCCCCCTGTAATTTATCGAACAGTTCGGTAATAAGGGGAAGGGGGTAACGATTCTTAATAGTGATGTGGTTTAAACCCCTGTAGTCGATGCAAGGCCTCAAGGACCCGTCCTTTTTCTTGACGAAGAAAAACCCAGCCCCTGCTGGGGAATTGGAGTGACGAATAAAGCCTTTCTTGAGATTCTCCTGGATATATTCATCCATAGCGTGAGATTCTGGTAACGACAAGGGGTAGGTCTTGGACTTGGGTAGGGAGTAACCTGGAACTAGATCGATCGGACAATCGTAAGTCCTGTGTGGCGGCAAGAGGTCTGACTGTACCTTATTGAAAACGTCCCGGAATTGATGGTAAACGGAAGGTAGAATAACTTCGGGAACAGAGGTATTGGCCAGCAGTTGATGAGTCTCGCCTGACCTCGGCCTCCAGGAAATGGGGGTGGAGGAAGTCCAGTCAATGAGAGGATTGTTAAGCTGTAGCCAAGGAAGACCAAGGGTGATGGGTATCCCAGGAGCGTGAATGGCATCGAGAACTAAGATCTCCTTGTGCAGATGTGAGGACAGAAGCAAGGGAGCCGTCTCTAAGGAGATGTGGACCGGGGTAAGAGGACGTCCATCGATACCGACGAGTGCGATGGGAACCTTCTTTCTCACGAGTGGTATGCGGTTTAACCTGGCGAATTCAAGATCCACAAAGTTTCCTCCAGCTCCTGAGTCAATGAAAGCGGCGGTAGAAGTCTTGAACTTATCGCCTGAAAGGGAGACTGGAAATGTAAGTTTCTTAGGGAGTTCACCTTTAGAAAGGGGACATGGAGACATTACACCCAGAGAGAGCCCCTCTATACTCACTGGGTGTTTCCGTCCCGGATGCAGTGGACACTCCCGAACCAGATGTTCCATAGATCCGCAGTAGAAACACAATCCCCCGGCGTGGCGGAACTGCCGTATCGGTGTGCGGATGCGTTGTACCCTCAATTGCATTGGCTCTGGCAACTCCAGTGCAGGAGTGTTGCTGGGAGTACTGGAGAACGGAACTTGAAAGTTATGGATGCGAGTGCGCTGACGCTCTGAGCGGCGTACCTGAATACGTTGATCCACTCGGACAGCCAAATCAATGAGGACCTCCAATTGATCCGGCCTGGATTGGCGAGAGAATTCATCCTTGATGGGATCTGCCAGGCCTTGCCAGAACACGGAGACGAGAGCCTCTTGTCCCCAGTTAGTCTCGGCTGCTAGAGTCCGGAATTCCACAGCATACTGCGTCACCATTCGCCGTCCCTGAGTGATCTGGAGGAGAGAAACAGATGCCATCTCCCCACGAGCGGAAGAATCGAATACTTGTTGAAACTCGGCTTTAAATGCCGGGTAATCTTGGGTAAGGTCAGAACGTCGCTCCCAAACCGGGGAAGCCCAAGCCAGGGCGCTGCCAGTGAGGAGGTTATAAATGTATGCTACCTTCTTGCGATCAGTATTGTAGAGATGGGGAGCCATTTCAAACTGCACCTCACACTGGTTTAGGAAACCCCTACAATCTTGCGGTTCACCTGCATAAGGCTTGGGGGGAGGAATCCTTACATCTGAGCTGCTAACTGCGCTTGCGGAGTGGGGGCTTACATCTGGTGGGGTCGCGGTCGGTACCCTGTCTGAGAGTACTGCGACCTGGCGTGTAAGTGTCACAATTTGATCCGCCATGGCCTGGTTTTGCTGAAGCAGATTGGAGAGAAACTGTTGAAGTTCGGTCTGGTCTGCGTCTTGTGGGCTCGACATAATGTTACGCCGGTGCTGCCCGCAGACCAGACCCGTCCCCTGTGCTGAGGTGGGACGTAGGGATACAGGCACCCGCAGCAAAGGGAGCGCGTCCGGAGTGTGGTGTTAGTGTTGCCAGGCCAGGTATAGTAATGAAGACAATACTTGCCGGTACCGGTAGTAAAGGAGGAGTAGTTATTGCCGTTGCCAGGATCAGGGATAGGAGAGTTGCGGATGATCGAAGGTATAAAGCCGTGTTACAGGGATGCCAGAAATTACGAAGTCCAAGTAGAGCCGAAGTCGAGAGCCAGAGGGGGTAGTCGTCCAATCCGAGTCTATACCTGAGGAGTCACTGAGAGAGTAGTCAAATGCTTCCATACAGAGACTATGTCGAGCGACGAGTGATGGGAAGCACAGGCATAATAAAGCTGGGCAGGCCAATGGGATAAAGTCCCGTGGGACGAAACATGTCGGTGTGTGGGCTGTGTTTCTGTCCCTGTGCATTTATCCAATAAATCACCCTCAGTTTTAGCACGGAGTTGTGCCCTTTATTCATTTTTTCTACAGGATTCTCCCTGCAGACTTCTACTTCAGCTGTGCTCCTTGCTTCTCTACACTCCAATGGGAAAAGGGGGCAGGCCTGGAGGACTGCAAGGAGTCTTCCCTGATAGGAGGGAGGTGTTACAGCCCAGCTGAGTGTAATCCTTGATTTGCATGGAACTGTGTGATGCTTGGGGGCGACGCCTCACTGCAGGAGCAGTGGTTAAAAGTGCTCTGTTAGGCGTGTGCTCTGTAAGCTGGGAATGCATGCACATAACGTCTGGGGCTGGCGTGCGTGTAGGTGTGCGTGCAGGAGGGCGTGGGCGTGCCCGGCGCTGAGCAGAGGAATCGCCGAGGGGAGTGATCCCGCGACGGCGGCAGGGGCGAGGAGCCGTGGAGGCCGGTAAGGCAGGATTGTTATGTGTGTCCAGGGGCTCCCTGCGGAGAGGGAGTGCTCCGTGTGGGAAGCGAGGAGAACGCCGATTCCTGACACCTACCAGTTAACAACCACCTTGTGGTACCTGGCCATTAACTGAACCCCCAATACTGCCATACCCCAGCAATTCACAAATTGGCTTGCTACCCAGGAGTCACTTGAGTAACAGGACCACCCGCCAACTTGTGACAATTCCAAAATACCTTTGTTCTCTTACCTCCCTGGCATCCACTCTTCTCGACCACATTCCTTGTCTCCCCATTTGCACTGCTTATCCCACTCAACTCTCTTGTATATACTTGCCCTGTGAGGAGCGTCGGAGATTTCACCACATTGTTCCACCCAACTGCCACTTTTTACCTTATTCAACTCCCCAAAACTAAGCGGTCCTCTCCAGCCTTTCAGGTACTCTGTCTGCATTATTTATCGGTAAACATTTCAGGGCTCAAGGGTCGACCTTCAAGGACTAATTTGATGTTACCGGAGAAAACTTTGTTCCCTTACCCCTTCATCCCCTTAATACAATTCCCATATTCCCCCTTCTTGAATTACAAATAGACCATTGGGCCTTGGATTATTTGCTATTGTTTTTGATTATTGTTTTTAGGTCATAAGGCCTATGATTATTTTTTATGGCTTTTTTGTATTGTTGACTATCAGCACTCTTTGGATTATTTTCCAGGGGGGCACAACTGTGAAGATCAGGAGGATCTTCATCCTGGATGGTGTAAGTAACCAAATTCACTTACAGATTTATTTTGATTGCCAATGTGGCTAGTTAGGCTCCCATTTAGAGAGAGAGATTGAGAATAGACAGAGAGAGAGAAAAGAGAAAGAGAATAATAATTATACATAAATAATAATAAAGTAAATTAAACAAAGAAATAAGAAAGTTAAAAAGAACAAAGGAGCAAGTAAAGAGAAAGGACAGAGACAGACTTCAAATATGAATACAGAAAACTAAACAGCAAGAATAACTGCCACAAGAGAGCAAAGAAGGGTGGGTAGCTGTGTTGGTCCTTCCATGTACTAACAATGGAGAGACAGGGAGTAGGTGGAATGATACCTTTTATTGGACCAACAAGTAGTTGATATGTTCCAACTTTCGAACCTCTCAGGGTTCTTAATTGGGTATGGCAGAAATACAGAAAAACAATATTATATACAGTGTTTGTAAGACGAATATCTGGTTGCAGTGGACGTCTCAAATCCATTGCAACAGATATGCCTCTTACAAACACTGTAATGTCAACTAGCCGGCCAACTTCAATAGAACGACATTAAATCAGGCCTGGATAATATAAGTTGGGGCATTTGATAGTACATAATACTTTTCTGATATACAGTAGTTAAATATAAACAAACAAATCAAGTGCTAAAACCTCTACTAGAATAAGTGCTCAATAGTGATCAAAATAAAATTAAAGGGAAATCTAGGTGACCATATTCTCTCCCTAGAGAATGCTGCTGGAAAATGGACTGTTCCTTAGTCCAGATAAAGTCATATGTTGAAAAGGAAGAGACCAGTGCAACCTCAAAACAGGGAAATGTTGGAAAAGGGACAAAAAATAAATAATATGGTGAAGGACGTTCGGGCACAAATATATCTCAAATTGTGTGAATGCATGAGTAAATATTTGTAAAGTTTAGTGTAACTGATTTATTGCCTTGGTGAATATGTATAAATACAGGCATACCCCGCATTAACGTACACAATGGGACCGGAGCATGTATGTAAAGTGAAAATGTACTTAAAGTGAAGCACTGCCTTTTTCCCACTTTTGATGCATGTACTGTACTGCAATTGTCATATTACGTGCATAACTGATGAAAATAACGCATGTGTAACAGGCTCTATAGTCTCCCCGCTTGCGCACAGCTTCGGTACAGGTAGGGAGCCAGTATTGCTGTTCAGGACGTGCTGACATGCGCATGCGTGAGCTGCTGTTTGCCTATTGAGCGAAATGTACTTACTCGCGAGTGTACTTAAAGTGAGTGTCCTTAAAGCGGGGTATGCCTGTATATACAGTATGTGCATATAAGTCTGTTTATTACATGTCAATGTTCAGTATATACTGTAGTTACTCACCGTGATCATTGTGACAGCAACAAGGCTCTCAAATAAAGGGTTAAGCCCGTTTGGTTACGCTTGATCCGTGTGTTGGTGTTCAAGAGTGTCAGCTCTTGAGCCCAGTAACTGTAACTGAATAACCTGTACTTTGCGGTAATAAATAATTTTATGTGTTTTTGGCTTTCCAGGGATGCGAGTAAGCAAGGATTACTAGGATATGAGTTTCAATGGGGGGTTTGCTGAGAATTTTTTGTCAGAATGTGCCTAGGTAGTTGGAGTCCAGAGTTGTCTGTTCCCCTAAAAATGTACCGAGGAGCCATGTTTGATTCCTGGATACATGTAGGCACAATGTCCCGGCAATATCTCCCCTTGAAAACGCTTACGCAACTCACTGCTAGGGTTCCCTGCTTCAGCACAGCCCCAAAAGGTAAATGGGGCAAAGGAATGCAAAGTGCCCCTGTAACTATGAGGGGTCCCTAGGTTAAGGGTGATACCCGGTTACTGCCCAGGTAGCCCAAAACCTGTATTGGGGTTCATGGCACTCCAACCATAAGTATAAGGTTGAGGGGACTCTTAGAGTCCAGTCCAAGTCTTTTAGATAGTGTGTGGGCAATAAAGGCTAGTAGCAAATAAAGTGCAGGTTTCTATTCTATTCCCCATACCCAGAGACTTAGGATATATAAAAGTATATTTTTATTAACCTTGTGTTGAATATACTACTGCTGCGGCCGAGTTTATTCGAGCATTTGCCCGTTCTCGACCGCAGCAGTAACCTGGCGCGCGCCGGAGGGTGCCGGGCGCGCGCCGAAGCTGCGGAGGAGCGCCCTCCGATCGGGGCTTTCTCCCTCCCGCTGCCGGGTCCGCCGGGTCCCCCGGAACACCCTGCCGCCGTCCCCCACATCGCGGGACACCAGGGCTCCCTCGGGGAGCCCTGGACGCGCGTGCAGGGGGCGCAGGCACCCGATGACGCGTGACCATGCATCGGTGATGCGCGGCATGCTGAGGGAGTGCGGCTAGCACACCGGGGCATCCCCCGGCTTGCGGTGCTAGCCGTGCTCGGATAAAACGTGTCGCCTGTATATATACTGTTGTGCACGGTAAATGAGCTGTGACTTTCAGAACCAATGTTCCGAAAGCTACCAGGCTACCAAGTTGGTGCCAGTGAGTCTGCTGAAAATCAGAGTTGAAAGCCACCAGAGGATGCCAGAGATGTTTAGACCATATGGGTAGCAAGAAATGGCTCAAGTACCCACGTCCTGGGATGAATGGCAATCGTCCGGGCTGCCATTTCTCTCAGCAGACTTGGAGGAGCCCGACCCAGCGGTTGGAATCTGAATAGCAAGGGACTAAGGTGACAAACATGCGCATGTCCCTTGGCAGATTCAGATTCCCCACTTACCTGGCTTCCCAGACTGGCATCGCCATGATTGGCTAGTAAGAAAGTTCCCACGCTGTGATTGGCTGTAGTATTTTGTGAATGAACTCCAAAATACGATAAGAAACCTCTCAGCCAATCAGTCAAGAGATTCTAAACACCAGAAGGACGGGCAGGCTTTTTGAATGTACTGAAAAGTGCTCTAGCGCGAATAAAGCTCTCGAGCTTCAGAAAAGTCGCGACCAAGTTCTCAAAATCGAATGTAGCGGTCGCGGTTGGGATTTCAAACCGATTTTAGTTACAGGACATTTGAAGCTAAGTCCCGGTCAAGGAAAAACTCTGTTTTAGAGTGCACAGCAGCTAGAAAAGTCTAGATTTTGACCTTAGTCCCCAACTAAGTGTGTCTTTTTCGTCTGTATTTTGTGTTCCACTGTGTTTATGCCTATTTAATTGAATAAACTACAATTTATTTCATTACCTGTTTTGCTCAATGAATGATCCTGGTAAAAAGGTGTACAATAAACCTGGTCTCCCGTGACAGGCTTTAACAGAAGAAATTACAATTATGAATTTATTTTTATATTAATGTATTGTTCAGAATACATTATTATTACATTTATATTATTTGTTGCACCACAGTGGGATTTCTACTTACTTAAGGGACCTAGGGCCTCATGCAGTAAGCCCCGATACAAAATTTTCGGCAAGAATTGCGAAAAGGCTTTTTTTGGGCGATTTGCCCTCGCAGTATTCAGTAAGGGCCGAATCCTTCCGATCCCTGCTGAAGCACTGCGAAAGCAAAGCTGCCGATGAGCCTGTGCCGATACAGCCTGGCTCCCGATAAGGCCTTTTCTGCCGATAGATGTTTGCAGCTGAGAGAGACAAGCCGCTCTCTCAGCGCAAACATCGGCAACAAATAAAGTATTTAAAAACAACTTTTACTGATAGTGGACATGTGCAGGGGGTCTTCGGAGCTGAAGCGCGTTGGTTTCAGCTCCGGGGACCCCGTGCTCCCCGAGATACAGGCCCCTTTATGAGGTGCCGGTATCCCTCTGCGTTTAAAGGTCCCGATCACGTGACCGCGACCTGTAAACAAAGCAGAGGGATACCGGCACCCCAAAAGGGGCCTGTATCTCGGGGAGCACGGGGTCCCCGGAGCTGAAACCAATGCGGTTCTGCTCCGGAGACCCTCTGCATATCTACACTATCAGTAAAAAACACACATCAATAAAGACTCGTTCCTTACCTTGGCGGCTATGTGCTACGGTAATGAAGTAGCATGAATGTATTTTTAATAATACTGTACAGTGAGCATGGAGGTTCCCTGAGCTGAACCGCATTGCTTTGTGGAGCAGGGACCCCCTGCTTCCCGAGTTACAGGCCCCGGTATGTGTCATCGGGTGGCAGTGTCGCCGCCATGTTTATAGCGTTCCCGCAACAAATATGGCGTCCACACTGTAACCGATGGCCCAAACCGGGGCCTGTAACTCGGGAAGCAGGGGGTCTCTGAGCCACAAATAAATGCGCTTCAGCTCAGGGGGCCTCCTGCTCCCGCACAATATTATTAAAATACATTAATGCTGCTTCATTACCACAGCGGATAGCCGCTAAGGCAATGAAGGGGTTAACGCATAGTAGCATGTTTATTGGGGACAAATGCCCCCAATAAACATAGCAGCAATGCACAACATACAATACAGTAATGGGCAACAGTACTATTATCCACAAAAGGATAATAGTGCAGTTGTCCATTTACAATACATACACACCAATAAAGACATTAAATACATGTAGCACTCACCCATGTACGGCTGCCACGATGAAGGCCATCCTCATCTTCATCCTGCCCATGCCCCATCCGTTTCTGCAAAACAGACACAATAATTAAAACATTCTATGTAATGTCCCCTAACCCCTTAATCACCATAACGGTTATTAACCGCTACAGTCATTAAGGGGTTAACCCACCATCACCCACATACCCTCTCCCACTAACCCCCCCAACCCTGAGGCCCAACCACCCTCACCCACTATCCACAGGGGAGTACTACCAAATACCCTTGGGGCCTATACCCCCTCCCCCAGCACATACAGTACAATAATGAGCCAAATAAATATTATCCACATAGGTATAATACATTATTTGGCCATTATTAAACACATTCAATACGGTAATAAAGTGATTTAAATTGTACTAACCTCATCAATAAGAAGTCTCCATCGCCAGCATAATCCTTGGTGTCCGTTGCCAAAATAATAAATAGCCAAAACATTTGAATACCAGTAACATAACACTGAACCCCTTAATCACCTTATCGGGTACTAACCTGAAAGGTAATTAAGGGGTGAAGCCATCCTGCAATGCCAACAACACTTATGCATAACATCCTCAATGATTTAAAAACCAATTGCCTAACCAAATCACATTTAATCATTCAATCTGAAGGCTCACATGCCTCTTAAAACATTGCATTTACAGTGTATACATGTAGCATAACATGTAAACTACATGTACACGCTGCAAATCAATGTTAACAATACAATAATCCCACTCAAATCGCCATACATCACAAGAAGTATATTATTTAATCCAATTAACTCACCATCAATGAATTAACACACATCAATTACATCCCTAAACAATTAAAATACTCTCCATACCAATTACACAATGAACTAAAGCTATCGTAACAGAGAACCACTTCAAAACATAGAAAAAAGTACACCAACAATTACAATATACTAAAGCAAGGCTTTCCATAACCTACTGTACGGCCTAGAAGCCCAAAACTTACATCTCTCTAATAATAAAATACATTTACCACACATCTATGCATAGCCACAATGATTAACAATACAGAATATCAAGCTTTAACATCAGTATCATTTATTACCCTGTATATATATATGTAGACATACATACATACATATATACATACAGTGGCAACAAATGATATGCATTTAAAAAAATGAACACATGAAAAAGCAACAAAAAACACAGTTACATTCAATACATTTCTTTCTTAAACTTACCATTACTTGCCCCACCGACTCCCGTTGATCAGCTTACTCACGAACCAATCCACGACACCATCCACGACACAATCCACGACACAATCCAGGAACAGGAAACCATGAAATAAAAAAACATTAAAAATTAAACATTAAAATAATACAACATGACAATCAAGGGTTGTTCTAGTTTTAATCCATGTGAATCTGTATTAAAATACCTTGTTCCGGGGTCTTCTTGGCGTCCGGTGCCACGCCCAGGTCTTCAATCTTCAGGAGGAGGTCCTTCCTCCTCGGCGTCTGTCTTCAAAATGAGACGCCATAGGCTTTTAAAGGCCTATGACGTCACATTTGTCGTCATATGGTTCCCACGGCCCTGATTGGGCCGTGAAAACCATGTGTTTTGGCCGATGTAAAAAAAATTGATGACGTCACTTAAAGGCAATGACAGCACAGCCAATCAGAATGGCTTTGCTGCAATTGCCTTTAAGAAAACGTCATGAAAAGACACATGGCCGGACTCACATGGTACGGCAGCCAATCAGAGCCATTCTGATTGGCTGTGCTGTCATTGCCTTTAAGTGACGTCATCAATATTTTTTACATCGGCCAAAACACATGGTTTTCACGGCCCAATCAGGGCCGTGGGAACCATAAGACGACAAATGTGACGTCATAGGCCTTTAAAAGTCTATGGCGTCTCATTTTGAAGACAGACGCCGAGGAGGACGGACCTCCTCCTGAAGATTGAAGACCTGGGCGTGGCACCGGACGCCAAGAAGACCCCGGAACAAGGTATTTTAATACAGATTCACATGGATTAAAACTAGAACAACCCTTGATTGTCATGTTGTATTATTTTAATGTTTAATTTTTAATGTTTTTTTATTTCATGGTTTCCTGTTCCTGGATTGTGTCGTGGATTGTGTCGTGGATGGTGTCGTGGATTGGTTCGTGAGTAAGCTGATCAACGGGAGTCGGTGGGGGCAAGTAATGGTAAGTTTAAGAAAGAAATGTATTGAATGTAACTGTGTTTTTTGTTGCTTTTTCATGTGTTAATTTTTTAAAATGCATATCATTTGTTGCCACTGTATGTATGTATGTATGTATGTCTACATATATATATACAGGGTAATAAATGATACTGTTGTTAAAGCTTGATATTCTGTATTGTTAATCATTGTAGCTATGCATAGATGTGTGGTAAATGTATTTTATTATTAGAGAGATGTAAGTTTTGGGCTTCTAGGCCGTACAGTAGGTTATGGAAAGCCTTGCTTTAGTATATTGTAATTGTTGGTGTACTTTTTTCTATGTTTTGAAGTGGTTCTCTGTTACGATAGCTTTAGTTCATTGTGTAATTGGTATGGAGAGTATTTTAATTGTTTAGGGATGTAATTGATGTGTGTTAATTCATTGATGGTGAGTTAATTGGATTAAATAATATACTTCTTGTGATGTATGGCGATTTGAGTGGGATTATTGTATTGTTAACATTGATTTGCAGCGTGTACATGTAGTTTACATGTTATGCTACATGTATACACTGTAAATGCAATGTTTTAAGAGGCATGTGAGCCTTCAGATTGAATGATTAAATGTGATTTGGTTAGGCAATTGGTTTTTAAATCATTGAGGATGTTATGCATAAGTGTTGTTGGCATTGCAGGATGGCTTCACCCCTTAATTACCTTTCAGGTTAGTACCCGATAAGGTGATTAAGGGGTTCAGTGTTATGTTACTGGTATTCAAATGTTTTGGCTATTTATTATTTTGGCAACGGACACCAAGGATTATGCTGGCGATGGAGACTTCTTATTGATGAGGTTAGTACAATTTAAATCACTTTATTACCGTATTGAATGTGTTTAATAATGGCCAAATAATGTATTATACCTATGTGGATAATATTTATTTGGCTCATTATTGTACTGTATGTGCTGGGGGAGGGGGTATAGGCCCCAAGGGTATGTGGTAGTACTCCCCTGTGGATAGTGGGTGAGGGTGGTTGGGCCTCAGGGTTGGGGGGGTTAGTGGGAGAGGGTATGTGGGTGATGGTGGCTTAACCCCTTAATGACTGTAGCGGTTAATAACCGTTATGGTGATTAAGGGGTTAGGGGACATTACATAGAATGTTTTAATTATTGTGTCTGTTTTGCAGAAGCGGATGGGGCATGGGCAGGATGAAGATGAGGATGGCCTTCATCGTGGCAGCCGTACATGGGTGAGTGCTACATGTATTTAATGTCTTTATTGGTGTGTATGTATTGTAAATGGACAACTGCACTATTATCCTTTTGTGGATAATAGTCATTGTGCACATTACTATACAGTATGTTAGGGGGTATAGGTGTTGTTGGGTTTATATATATATATATATATATTTCTTTAATTATTTATTTATGTAGTTATTGTGGGGCTGGGGTGTGTATTTTTTTAATATTGTGGCTAGTGGGGGTGGGTGAAACGGGTATTAGCCCCAACGGTGGTAGTTTAGGGCTTGCGGGTGGGTAGCGGGAGGCCTTAACCCCTTCAGGACCGTAGCGGTATTAACTGCTACGGTCGTGAAGGGGTTAAGTGCCCCCGCAACCCCCCCGCAAGTCCTAAACTCACACCCAGGGCCAAATACCCCCCTCACCCATCCCCGCTACTCACAATAACGCTGGCACGGTGGGTTAACCCCTTCATTGCCTTAGCGGTTAGCCGCTAAGGTAATGAAGTGGCTTTTAAATGCCTTTTTCCTGCCTCGGATGCATGCCGGGGGGCTCCGGTGCGGGTATCAGCTTTGGAGACCCCCGGCATCAATCACAGGCAGGAAAAAGGGCTGATTTTTTCTAAGTGTCGCCCTTGCCGATGCTTCTCCTTCAGCAAGTTGCCAACTTTAGTTGGCGGGCTGGATTGGCCATAAAATCTCCAATCTGGCCTGCCGATCAGCACCGAAAAGCTGATCGGGGCTTACTGAATTCAGGCGGGTTAAAAAAGTCCCGATAAGTGGCTTATCGGCAGCCGGGTGGCGAAAAAATTTTTTTCGGAAGAAAAGTTGCCGATAATTCCCACTTATCGGGGCTTACTGAATCTGGAAGGGAAAAAATGCCGATAAACGCCTTATCGGGGCTTACTGCATGAGGCCCCTAGAGAGTTAACTGTATGGGAAGTTACAATTGTATCAGCCTCCCATTACATGGTGTGGAGTTGCAGGCCAGAAACCTAGTCACACCCACCTTCTATAGAATTATGCAAAAATAGTGGCCTTGGCACTCAAGTACTGGATCTCATAATTGTATTATATATGATATATGATTACTATTTGTTGTGGAGACACAGAGAAGCAAGGGATAGGATTCCAGAATAATATACTGTAAGTAATATGAACCAGTGAGTAATCTCATAAAGTCTCAAAAAGTTGTCTTAAATGGGGACAATTATTCCCTGAAGGTAGTGGGTGTGGGAATAATCCATCTCTCACGGGCTCATTGTGATAGTCCTAGTATTTAAAGTACTCACTGTTTTTTCCCCTGATCTGTGTCTCCTTGTTAAAGCATGCAGCCTTTTGTAGAGTTCAGAGATTTCCAAATTGTAGTGATACAGTGCACAGAAAACAGAGAGCAGGGTCAAGGTAAGGAAAAAAGTGTGATCGCGCACGAAACGCGTAGGCGAGCTCTGCCCTCCATTTCTTTAGCATCTTGTTCTAATAAATTGATTTTTTTCATTACCTGGACCCTGCTCTATGTTTGCTGTGCGCTGTATCACTATAATTTGAATATTTCCACACCCCGCTTCTAGAAGGTGCCTAGTGATGTGATTAAGTAATGTTTGTAGAATCAAAACCACTCCCCTAGTAGTGATAGTGACTAGTGATGCCACTTGTATATATAGTTGGGATGGAACGTTCAAGGTTCAGATCACAGGAGGAGACCAAGATGTGGGATCTCAATGTAAATAGTGTACATCTTGTGTCTGTAACTATGTGTGTTAGTATCAGGATCCCCTTTGTTATTTTCTAGTTTAGGAAACGTGTATCACACCAGAGTAGCTCTGATAGGGTAATAGGGTGGGAATCTTCATGCAAGAGGGTACCCTGTATAGGGATCCTAGTGGAGGTAGGAACATCCCACAGCAAGGCATTAGAGTGCCACAGATGGTGACAGAAAAGGAAAGAATATGCCTCTTTGGGGAATGCTACATGAGCACCCCAAGGAATACGTTTATATGTTGTTCCTGTAACTATAGTTAAAAGAAAAGTTCCTGGCGCACTCTATCATTTCTCCTAAATCCTTACCATACCAGCCCTGTATGAATACCTGTACCCTGAGACACAAGGTAAATAAGAGACACTAAACATCACCTGCACATAAACAACACCTGAATAGACATTGTATCACTTTGGATTGGCTCTCTTCTGTTGGCCAGAGGGGAGTGGTGTTACATATTTAATATATATATTCCTGGAAAAATTTATTTTCTAACACCTACAGTAGATTGCTGCCTTTTTACTGACCCACTGAATTCTGATTCCACATCTCTTTGCCAAACAACACCCCCTTTCCCTCCGCTCTTGCCAGGTCCAATGTTCCGTCAAAAGAAGTTTAAAAAAATGAACTAAGGGCTCTATGCAGTAAACGCCGAAAAAGTGCTCTCGGCAAGTGTTCACTATCGGCATGAAGTTGTCGATTTTCCCTCGCCGTATGCAATAAGTGCCGAATCCCTTCCAAATCAAGCCGAAAACATTTGTTCCCACTCTGGCGATGATTTGCCGATCACACACAGGTGTATCGGCATGCATGGCGAGGTGGTATTAGGTTCGCCAATGAAACTTCTTGCTGAATCTGCCGAAGCAAGCATGTTTTTGATTGAGCGGCCTATTTAAAGGTAGCGTGTATTTTTATTCATTCTCTGTGTTGTTGGGAGAGAGAGAGAGACAAACAAAGCTGGGCGATTTGCATATTTCAGATTGACAGAGAGAGTTGCTGTATATTGTCATCGGTTTGTCCTGTGTTGTTTTGTTAACATCTTTGTGTTGTGTTCAATTTGTAAGTGATCAGTGCGATTGTGTTTAAATTTCTTTTCTGTTCTTTGTGAGTGCTATAGGTATGGCCGAAAGGCATGGGAAGAGTGATGCTGGTGTGAGTGGTACTGGTAGTCGTGTGAGTACGCGTCTGAGTGAACGTAGGATTCAGGGGAGTGCTGTTGCTGCGAGTGCGACTGGTGTTGCTGGGAGTGCGAGTGGTGTTGCTGTGAGTGCGAGTGCTGGTGGTGGCTCTGTTGCTGGTGCTGCTGGGGTGTCTGTTGCTGGTGCTGCTGGGGTGTCTGTTGCTGGTGCTGCTGGGGTGTCTGTTGCTGGTGCTGCTGGGGTGTCTGGTGGTGGGGTGGTTGGTGGTGGCCCGCTTTTGGAGTCTCTTCCATTGGAAGAAGGAGAGTCCAGTCAGCAGCAGCCAAGCTCTGTGGCTGCACGTGGTCAGAAGAAACGTGTGGAGCGGCCACGTAATCCTCATTTCAATGATGAGGAAAACAGAGTTCTTGTCACAGGGATTTTGGAGCACTATGACTCTCTGTATGGGCATTTATTAGGTAAGTCAATCTTTGCATTGATTGTTCAAAGACATTTTATCCTATCTTATGTGACGTGTTAATATCAAACTATTAATCTCTTATATCTATCAATTAAAGTTCATTGTTACACACATAATCCTTCATGCTTTATAACGACCATAACAATCAGTCCAAAAAGTTTGCCACAGTTCATACAATAATCATGCAAGCTTCCTTAGATTTGTATGTTTCCACGTAAATGCTCATGTGCTACACATATTCAACCTAAACCAGCATGATTGGTATCTCTTGGAACAGGTATCATTTGTGTAAAATGTTCGTCTTTCTATTAATTAGTAAGGTCATATATTTTTTATGTATTTCAAGGGAGGACAAGTTCAGCATCAAAAAAAGAAATGTGGGACCAAATAACATTGGCTGTGTCTGCGTGTGGGAATCATGTCAGGGACCGCAGGAATTGTCGGAAGAGATTAGATGATATCAAGGCAATTTAAAGAAAAAAATCCAAGCACAACGGATGCATGCTTCTGCCACTGGAGGTGGGCCGCCAGCACAAGCTCTAATCTTAACTCCATTGGAGGAGAAGATGCGTGCAAAATGTCTTCCTGTCGTCGTGGAGGGTTTGCCAGGGGACAGAGATATCGGAATTTATTCTGCTCAATTTCCACCAGGTGACAAATGTTACTGTACTACGCGTATCCTATGTTACAGTTCTTATCTATATTTCCGCTGCAACTTATAATTTCTTCCAAATATAAGCATACCTACATATATATATCTGTATACATGTCTCTCTGTCTGTCCCTCTCTCTCTCTCTCATATATATATATATATATATATATATATATATATATATATATATGTATATCTATATATATATTTATATATAGTTGTCCAAAAAAAAAATATTTTTTTATATATACTGCACCGACACACTTTATTCGAGCAAATACCCAGTATGTACCTGGCAGATACCTGGAATGCGCCGCTCCTCACCTCTGACAAGCCCCGTTGCGTTTGCCTTCCCAGCCTGGGTTCATGCCTGGCTGACGGGCGGCTGATCTGTTAAATGATAATGATTAGGATTTAATAGGCTGCAATGCTTCGCGTGTCTACCAGATGGCATAAATTCATGAATTGTAATGCAGTATATATGTATATACTGTGCAGTATTGCAGCCAGCGAGAATAAAATGCTTCAATCCCTGCGTGGAAAATACCTCAATGCACTCGGGCAGAAAACAGTCACAAACCTCAATACACCCGGGTATACCCGAATTCGTGGGACTAGCCGAGCTCGAATAAAGTGTGTCGCCAGTGTGTATATATATATATATATATATATATATATATATATATATATATATATATATATATATATATATATATATATTTATATCTGTGTGTTTGGAAATATGTATTGGCTCAACTATCATGGCTTACATCATTATGAGTCAACATACACCACTTGACCTACATGAAGGGATTCTGTGTAATGATCTTCCAAATAACACACACTGCAACCTTATAGTTTACAAAGCATTCAACATCTTTCCCCTATAGTTGAAAGCTGAATGTATGTTTGAATCTTTTTACAAACAATGGGTTAACATGCATAACCACTAAGCACACCCGCAGTCATTCTTTGTCACAGTAATGTTTAACATCACTGTGTTGTTCGTTATACTGTGTCTGTGCACACAAATGCATATTTCACTTTTTCATGTATGTGTCGATCCATATATACATATAATATATATATTTGTGATAATCTATGTTACACCTATAAACAGGCCGTTACTGCGTAATAAAGTCTTGCATGGAATATTGTCAATTGAAAGGCGAACATGAATAATTTGCACAAACAAATTCCATTATGTATTATGAAAGCTCTTTTTTCTCTTCATGCAGTATAATGTGAGCATAAATAGGAACATGTACCATATGGTATTTAATTGTGTTCATATGTTGCTCACTTCTTATTTGTATTTCGCTGTGTGAAACCAGCTGCAATTAATATGTAATCACAGCATAGAGGTGAACAGAGGGGGTGGTGTCGGGCAGAGAGCCAGATCACAGGGTCATGGTAGGGTCAAGTCTTGTGGGAAGGCTTACAGGTGGGAGAAGCAGCTAAGAGGTCATGGTGGTGTCAAGTGCTGGGGGAGAGATTACAGTTGTTAGAAGCTGACAAGGTGAACACAAGTTCATCACATTCATTAGAAATGGTAATTATCTTACTACTTTCAAGCACCAGTCCACGATATATTACAATGTACGTTAGTCATTCGTTCAGTTATATATTATTGTAACGTTATAGATACGCCACCTTCTCACACCAGTACCATCTGTGAGCGACACACTGCATGTGTTACTGAGTGTCAGCCACATTGAGCGCTACACCTGCTTCTCTTAAATGTTCAGACAGATCACTAAAAACATTCATACACATTTCCACAATTAGGTACTGAATTATAAGCAGAGTCAACTTTGCTTTCATGGTAGTGATGTACATAATTGTAGCTATATTAATACTCAACATATGCAGTGTATGTACAACAGACCAGTTAATTTTATAATGCATTCCTGCATGAACATTGTATGTATGTTGTATGGTGTTCAAAAGAAATGTGACGATTAGTTTCACATGTACATTTATGTTAAGATGGATAATATACAGATTGCCCTAACAATAGAATTGTGATTTCCTTACGGGATTCTGATATGTAGCCATAAGTACTCCCACTGCAGATACTTAATGTTAATAATGTACACATGAAAATGAAATTCTGATGTTATTCTTGTTGGTCCGGCAGCTCCTGTGTCACCTGTGGCACCTGACTCTGAACACGTCTCGTCACTTGTCTCATCAAGGTCATCATCAAGAATGGAAGATGAGTGTATGAGGTGCAGGCCATATAATGTTTAAATTGGAAGCATTTCATTTGCCATGCAAAATAAATACCTTTCACATGTAATGAACTTCTCATCAGTTATTGACACAGGAGATGTAGTGTTTCATGACACAATGAAAAGTTCAGTCCGCGCTCTGGCTCTTTAAACTTGGAGTGTTGGTCCCTCTCAGTTCTCTTGCTGCTTCTGTGTTTATGAGGTGTCTCCCCCACCTCCAAATGTGGTCTCCACCGGAACCCCGATGGTGATACCAATATCAGCAAAACAAGAAAAAACACAAAAGCGCACCAAGATGAGAGATAGATATTGTATTAGCAACAAATAATAAAATTAGTAACTTACATATAACATTTCTTAAATAATCCCCGATTCTGGTGTCTATCACAGGAGTAGGGCATCACATAGGAAGTATGAAGGGTAATCTCAGTTCTGAGAGATCAGACCCGCGCGCTGGGGCTGTCTCTGTTCACTCTCCTGTCCTTCACGTGTGGTAGCGTGGTGCGGAGTGTAGCGCGCATGTGCAGGAACCGGGGCCTTCAATAGGTGTCCTTAGGATGCCTGTCCGTTTTTGATAGCATAGAAACGATCGGAAATAAGCAGGAACGGTACACTTGAGTGTGTACTGGTGGTGGGTAGTAAAACCGCCAGCCACAACAGTCGTAAACTTCTTCAGGCAAGGGGATCCGTAAACGAGCAGTTCCTTGGTTAGTACTGTTCTAGGATATGAGAGTGGTGGTAGAGACATCATTGGTACGTGGCTCGCCCCGCGAAATGGCTTGGGAATCAAAGGCTGTGAAGAACCAGAGGATTCCGGAGCAGAAACGGCAGAAGAACCCCCACTGGGAGCCCAGTCTTTAGTAATGGGACCAGAATTTAGGATAAGCGGCCTTGATAGTTGATCGAAAATACCAGGGCGACCTTCGGGACAGACAAAGTCTTGGCTGACCTCTGCATGTAGGAATTTGAGAGGGACTTCTCCTCCAGAGGTCTCCCAGGTAGTGCACTATTGTGGTTTTCCTTTATTTACATACCGCATCCATTTACTGAGGGATATCCTGATATCTGAGGTTTAAAGGGCTCCAGTCAGAGAGAGAAGGATCTCCGACATGTGACAATTTACAGCGATTTTTGTGAGTTCCATTCTTGTTGATACATAAAGAACCAAAGCAGTAATTACAGTCTGCACTATATATATATTTTTTCTTTTCTATATACCACGGTATTCTCTGCGCTCCTCCTCATCTCCAAGCAAAGAAACCTCCATATCCTGGGACGTGGAACTGTCCCACCAGAGGAAGTTGAGCTGCGATTTACACTTTTTATTTGTAATTCACTATTTTGGTGTAAGGTGTATTTGTGTATTTTCTGTGTTTCACTTATGTATGTATGTGTATGTATGTCTTTATTTGTATAGCGCCATAAAATGTACATAGCGCTTCACAGTAGTAATACATGTCATATAAATAACAAATATAAATAACAGATCATGGGAATAAGTGCTTCAGACATACTGTAAAAGTAACATTAAGGAAGGAGTCCCTGCTCCGAGGAGCTTACAATCTAATTGGTAGGTAGGGAGAACGTACAGAGACAGTAGGAGGGAATACTAGTAAGTGCGTCTGCAGGGGGCCAAGCTTTGTGTCATGTGTCCATGATTATCCAGTGCTACTCATATGCTTCTTTAAGCAGATGTGTCTTAAGGTGGGTCTTAACACTATTGTATTTATTATCACTTGGGAAGCGCCCAGTCCATCCACTCCCCCCTCCCCCCATTATCACACTAACTGTAGCACACACCTCATTGTTTAGCATTCAACATATAAAAACAATGTGTCGCCCACATGTGACGTGGGAACTTGATCATGTCCCAAGGCGTCCTTAGAAAGGTTACCGATGCAAGCCCCCCCCCCCAACCGACGAGCGCGCGTGAAACAGTATTGGCTGTGCCCGTAGCTTATTTTTACGGTCAGTGCAGTTTGTCATGCGTGCGCGTCGGGGGGGCGGTGCGTGCACAGCGCTGGAGGCCAATTTTCATTCAGTGGGAGGGGTGTTTGCGTGCATTTCATGTTGCCTTCACATGACGTCACACGTATTTTGTTTGCTCATTGGCTGATCGTCCGTTTTGGCTGTGGGCACACGTTCGTTTAGAAAGTTTAGATATGTACGTGTGTAGAAGTGAATTTGTTTCGCTTCCATATCATAACTTTCAGCCATGATATGCGTACTGCTAGCAGTACCATGGAGGGACATGTATTGAACGCACAGCTTACACATCATTTTGCGCATGCGCTAAGAGTTAGTCCACACATTCGTGACGTGCGCGCGCAACAGACGTTGTGCGCGCACATTATTATGTATGCAGGCACCGGAACAAACATATCAGTAGTAATGTGAACACCGGCATTTGAAACATGAGATAGTTCTATATCTTTACTTTGATCCTTGCAGTTTAAACATATACGTTACTTATGCGTGAATATCCACAATCATATAGACATGTGTTAAGCGTTGTCATGCTGAAACATAGATAAATGTGCAATCTTTGAACATCATGTGTTTGCTGTATTTCACAGATGTCGAGGATGAATACATGGGACCAATGTATGATTTCAGATGGGCCAATCGTTATATTAGCTGATTGTGAAGACTAGCGAACAACAATTACAATAAATATGTAACAATGCTTGCAATGATTGTTGCGCATATTAACAATCACTACATAATGTTATCCTATAGTGCAAATATTTACTATGCACTTAATTATCATAATGATGTTGCTAAGCACTGAAGTTAGAACTTGTATTGATATTTTTTTATTTTCTACTAACATTATATGTATTGCCATGTGATATATGCAAACAACATTATCACTCAGCAAACACATTAATCTACTATATATTATAATCTCACGTGTGACTTGTCAAAGAATGTAAATGCTACTTAACAACTCGTAGACATTGTATCTGAACGTACACAATAACAATAGGGAGGTGATAGAAACTTTTTAGTCGTGTGAATGTTATATTATCACCTAGGTTGTAGTGCTAACCTAACATGCATGAGATAATGAATGTTATGTACACATCATTAAACCATGAACATTTGTATGTAACCATATTGCACTAGTTATTGGCTATCAACATAGTAGGTTTATTGTTTATGCATATCCAAAAATAGCATGTACAGAAAAGATAGATTTTGTACACATTATTCCCTCACGTACACACAAAACTTTTTAGTGGTAAGAAGTATAATACAACCTGTTGATGAATGACATACCAGAGCCACATGCATTTGTCCACACAGAAGAGAACAGAAAGGTGGGAGAACCATATTCATCTGTTTCCTAAGTGAATGGTATTTGGACACATGTATTTATCATTACAATGAATTAATACATCTATGTAGTACTATGAACATATAGGTAGTTGCTTACATGAAAAATATGTATTAATCACATTACGACGTGTCTCCACACCACAGGCTGTTTGCTCAGTGTCAGCTGCTAAATGTACGGGATGCTCATCCTCCAAGGCCTGACCTATGTCTGTTTCTAAATTATGCGGAGTGCCAGATTGTGCAAAATGCAACAAGCAATTACAATATCTGACACTTTAGCAGGCTTATGTTGAAGTGCCCCACCAGTTCGATCTAAACACCGGAATCTTGTTTTAAGCAGGCCAAATATCCTCTCGATGACAGATCTTGTAGATATATGTGCAACATTATACCTCTCCTCTGCTTCAGATTGAGGGTTTGGCACCGGGGTCAACAGCCACGGCCTAATTCCGTATCCTGAGTCACCTATAATCCATTGTGCACAAATATGAAACAATTTGTGTAAACATTATTACATACAACATTTCATATAAAAACAAGAGTTGTTTGAACACATCATAATATTTTCTCACCCACCAGCCAACCAGGTCCAAAATAGCCTTGTTCAAAAGCATGGAAGACTGATGAGTTCCTCAGGATAGAGGAATCGTGGCTGGAACCAGGGAATTTGGCTACCACATGCATAATCTTCATCGTGGCATCGCATACCACCTGTACATTCAGGGAATGGTAGTGCTTACGATTGCGGTAAGCATGCTCACTCTGACTAGGCGGGATCAAGGCAACATGTGTGCAATCTATTGCACCCATCACACATGGTATCCAGGCTATGGTATAAAAGCCATTCCTGACTTCCAGCCACTCTGTGTGCTCTGTAGGAAAATGAATATAATTCCTAGCGCGTCTATTCAGTGCACATAGAAACTGGGTAAAGGCCCGCGAGAATGTACTGCTGCGGCCGAGTTTATTCGAGCATTTGCCCGTTCTCGGCCGCAGCAGTAACCAGGCGCGCGCCGGGATGTGCCGGGCGCGCGCTGAAGACACGGAGGAGCGCCCTCCGATCGGGGCTCTCTCTCTCCCGCTGCCGGGTCCGCCGGGTCCCCCGGAACCCCCTGCCGCCGTCCCCCACATCGCGGGACACCAGGGCTCCCTCGGGGAGCCCTGGATGCGCGTGCAGGGGGCGCAGGCACCCGATGATGCGTGACCGCGTGTCGATGACGCGCGGCACGCCGAGGGAGTGCGGATAGCATGCTGGGGCATCCCCCGGCTTGCGGAGCTAGCCGCACTCAAATAAAATGTGCCGCCTCTGTAGATTGCGAGACCCCGCCCACTATGCCCACAGTTGTCTGGAATGACGCGGAAGCAAGATAATGTAATGAGCACAGCATTTTAAGAAGCCCAGGGATTGCACGACCTCTGGCTGTCACAAAATCTAAATCTACCCGTATCTCTTCATAAAGAGATAAGATTGCTGCTGAACTCAAACGATACCGATTTATGATCTCCTCCTCACTCATCCCATCTAACATGGTTCTCTCCCTGTACAAACGTGGACGAGGCACAACTTCTCTCCTCCTCTCATCTCCTCTCCCTCTCCCCTCCGCGTCCCTGTCCCTATCCCTTCCTTGCCCTGTGACATCCTGTCCCTCAGCTAGCCTCTCCTCCAATAGAATCCTCCTCCGTCTCATGAACAATCGTATCATCGTATCATCTTAAAGTCTGTAGCTGCCAATGCGCAGGTAATTGCCCTCCTTTAAATACCTATGTGATGATGTCACTTGAGTTGATGAAGTGCAAGGTGTTAAATAAACATATCCAAGTTGTGAACTCCAAACGGGTATACATTACGAATTATATGGATTATTTATGTGTGTTCACCAGGCAATCATGATATTTGACTATGATGTTACGTTAAGCTTTGAACAACAATTTATTCGTATTAATGGAATGTGTAATGCATGTACCACTTATGAACGCAACACTCAGTCATCTCATTAGAATACAACCATGCCATTGACGTTGAAAAACTACGTTGCAACATGTCTAATTTATCATGTTATTGTCACATGTTCACATGAACTAATTATAATGTGCCTATGCATAATTTCATGCCATCAGGATACTTGCTATTGATTATGTTTGAATCGTCTCAAAATGAGTAACTATTATAGATCTGTGTATAAGTTAGCATGAGCTGATTATAATGCATCGTGTACAATGTAAACATGCAATGTTATTGTGTGTCCAATTGCGGACGTCATAAAAAGAGGGAGGTCACAAACTTCATGTAAACATGAAAAAAAACAGCTACATTGACATTTGATCATGCGTTACACATTCAAAGCATTCTATAATGTATACCAACATTACTATACGCTGAATCTGTTAGATGTGTGAAATGTGTTACATCATATAATAAATTGAAGCACACTTAAGTAACATGTTTCATATGATGTGACCTCTTCATTTAAGAGTTTACTATAGGAGTTTCCCTTGACACATCATAACATTAAGACTAATGTGACACGCAAAACATGATTACATAGACAAGTGCAATGTTCTGCCAATAATAAACGGAAGCGGTGACACGATGAAGTGAATCACATCGACACTGTAATGCCAAGCACATTTTTATTAGGAGCAATAGAACGTAAACACTCCTATAAAGTTATAAGTCCCCGCTCCATTGACTCCATTGATGTAGAGATGAGCTATTTTTTCTAAGTGCCGTCCCGGCAACCTTGCCGATCCTTCTCCCCTCCAACTTGCCAACTTTAGTTGGCGAGACAAATTGCCGTATAAATCTCAATTTTAGAGTGTCGATCAGCACCGATAAGCTGATCGGGGCTACTAGAATACAGCCGATTTGAAAAAGTGGCGAAAAGTGCCGATAAGTGGGTTATCGGCAGCCACCTGCCGATAAATTTTTATTGGGAAGACAAAATGCCGATTTTGGCCACTTATCGTCGCTTACTGAATAGCAAATGCAAATTTGGCGGGAAAATGCTGATAAAAGCCTTATCGGCGCTTACTGCATGAGGCCCTAAATTCCTTATCTATGTAATCATTGACAGAGCATTATTCTTGGGTATGACAAATGATGAATCAGTCTAAATCTATCTGCCCCATTTTTTGGGACCACCCCCAGAGGGGACACTCTTAACCCCCCAGCCAGGACTCTGTAAATGGTATTGCCTTTCTCCCTAGTTCTACCTCCTTCCTCAAAATTTCCTCCAGATTCTCATGTTCCCTGGCTGATTTTAAATTAAGAGTCCTGCTTGGACCTGACTCTCAAACGGACATCTAAAACCCACCGGAAACCCCTCCCTCAGCTGTACCGACACTTGCCTATTAGGATACATTTCTAGCCAGGGACCCATCTTTCAACGCTTACTGGCGTCCCCACACTTTACCTGTGTATCTCCAGTGCCTGATCAATGATGCTTGAACTTGCATGAGCTCCCAAATTTACAATAGCTCTCATTAAAGACAGTGAAACCCTTTATGTCCCCCTGGCAATGTAAAAGGTGATATCCTTTGCAGCATCATCAAAGTCAGCCACAGATCAACATCCTTACAATCCCATGACCGGGACTTACATGTAACCTCTGACGGAACTGCTCATCATATTTACACCACTCCGAGCCATTAGGCCGCGATTATAGTGCCCGCGCACAACGAGCCATGAGCAAAAGACTTCTATGAGGCAGGCCATAGAGCGCAGAACCGCGCGCGTTACCAAGCACGCGATTGTTGGTCAGACAAATGAATTTGTCTTTGACGCACGACGGCTTGGTCAGCCAATGAGGGCGAACCACTCATGTGACATCATAGCCACTACTCCGCCACGCCTCTCTGTCACTTCACGATATCCTGGGCCTCAGTGCATGTTTCGCGCGTGACGTCACGAGCTTGGTCGCACAGGCACTATAATCGCGGCCTTATTAAACAGCTTATAACCCTCCTATATAATGCCCTGATATTGAAATAAGGCTGCATATTTATTCTGCTTTTACTCCCCTATGACACTCGCAAAAATTGTATGCAGTACGCATGTAGCCAATTCCCACATATATGAATTCCCTCTTCTCCTCCACTTTATTTTCCACCCAACCCCAGGATGCCTTTGGCCAGGTAAAAAAATGAAAATATCCACATAATCGTCTTTTCAAATCATTTCCTTTGTTACCACCGCCAAATGCAAACCTAATGGGCTCCCTGTGTATGCATACATTTCTTTAAGTACTGCCTCTGACACCGCCCCAAGACTGTCCCACAGACTCGCCACAGCTTCCATCAGTGCAGCAACCCCCCCTGCTTGACTTCCCCGGCCCTGCACCAGTTCTGTTCCTTTCCACTCACTATGGTCTGCATCCCCATTTGAGCACCATACTGTACATGCCAACCCAACCTTGATCCTCAGCATCCCCAAGGGACCTATCTCCCTGTGCTTACTCACCCTCACTCTGGTCACTCCAAATCCCCAGCACGCTCTGATTACCTCCTTCCTGAAAACTACTATACTGCCTAGCACCACTTTCCTGCCTGACCCCATACTCCACTTACCATTGACCCACTAACTCCTTTAAAGCACCTAGAAAAAACCTCATCCCCAATTTCTGCCCGAACCCAACAACAGCATGAGCCAGCTCTCCCCGTGGTCCAGCTATGCCTCCTGCTGTTTTGTGATGCCATTCTGTCTTCAGACTGTCCCACGCAGCATCCTACCTAAAGCTCCTCCTCATCTCTAGTGCGACCTCCCACAAGGACATAATTCTGTAAGGTTCCCCTGCAGAGCAGCCTTGAATGCGACTTTCAAATCTCCACCCCCACTCTCCTATTCTCATCTGTCACATGGTCTGCTGTAGCGTTGCCAAGTGAGCCACTATTTCCCTCCCCTCCTCATCGGTGCTCCCCCGCTCTTCCACCCTTCTCCCTCACTTCTGTAGCTCTTCTTTGGGGATCCTGTCTGCCTCAAGTGCGCCTTTGTTTGTGGGCGGCTGTCACCATTCCTCCATAAGGGCTGTTATATACAGCATGCGGCCGCGCGCGCCTATGCAAACGCGCGTGCCTATACGAACGCGCGTGCACGTGCCGCATGCTTTTCGTGAGTATACTGTGTTGAGTGTATACAGAGTTGAGTGTGTTTATGTGTGTTTCTGTGTTTATGTGTATATGTATGTGTGTGTAGGTGTATGTATATGGGTGTGTGTGTGTGTGTGTTTATGTGTAATTTATTATTTATTAAAAAAAAACATTAGTAAAAAGAAAAAATGTATTAGACTTGTGCAGACACAAAAATACACACACACACACACACACACACACACACACACACACACACACACACACACACACACACACACACACACACACAGCGCCAGCAGCGGTGCGAAAAGATGAATTTCCTCATCTTCGCCGCTGTCTGTCGGCTCCCCTCTCCCTACTGTGCGTGCGCGCGGCCCTTGTATAGAAAGGCTGACTGATGTCAGCCAACTAAAATTCCGTGCGCGCACGGCGTAGCACGTGCCCGGCACTATAGAACGTGCCTAAGACATCATAATTTCCCTGCACCACTAGACCCTCTTCTTTGCCTGTACAATCCTTCTGTCCCCTCACTCCCTGTTAAGGTACTTGGGCTAAGACTCTCTGGCCTGCCTAGGCCTCAATCTAGCAGTGGAGAACTTGCTGGCAAGGGAGCCTTCTGGATCCTTCTCCTCACTAATCAGGTCTTTCAATTTGTCCCTGAGTCACTCATTTCCTCACCGGTCTGCTTGTCATCTCAAGTCCTTCATCAGCAGATTAATAGACCCCTGTGACCTGTTGCTAGCGATGCTGTCACTATGGGCCTGCTGTGACAGTAGGTAAGATTTCACCAAGTTGCTGCCTCTTACTGCCCCTTTTCACCTTATTCTACTCCCCAAATCTCAACAGCCCCCTCCCCCTTTTACTATCCCACCAACCATCTCTCTTTTCACTATTCAAATATTCCCATAACAACAAACTTTGCCTCCCAACATCCTGTCTTGCACGCTTTCTACCCTATTATCCTGTCATGCACATGTAGCCCTGTTTCCTAGTGAATACAGTCCGCTACCAATGCTGTATAACCTGTAGGCTCGCAGGGTCTGAGCCTCCGCCACGGGGAGCCTGGGGCACGCGTATGAATATGGACAACCCCTTACTTGATGCAGCGTCTCCACCTGCGATGGCTCCCACCAGAGGGGGAGTGGTTCCTCGCAGGACAAATATATCACTCCACACACACACAGCATGTAAAATAACCAATGACTTTACTATCGCAACCATAAGCTTCATATATATATATATCAACAGGTGTCCCTCACTAGAGGAGACACTAACTACTGCGTCTCGCAGGACGCTACCCCCTTCACCGGGTGATCCCACCCCGTGTCCAGTACCCACAATTAGTGATTCCCCACCCTCAAGTGAGATGTGTATAGGTGTGATTGCGCAGCCACTATGTCCTGTATAGATATGTGGTATAGTTGGTGCACTTGTTGATGGTTACCTGCCGAGCACTCCAGTGCCCGGGCCTGCCAAGGAGTTTCACAAAGGATCAGACGACGGTTGAGTACTGGAACTACCTTCCGGGGCGATCCCATCCTGAGGCTGCTGCGGCGGCAGCAGAGGTTTGAGCCCAAACCTCTGACCAGATATGCAACTGTCTGCAACGTTACTGGGGCCGGTCCCTACATCTGCTCCACTCTACAGGGACTCAGGGCCTAACTGGGCCGGGGAATAAGGCCTAGTGTAGGGGCTGTTGGCCTCCCTACACATAGAGCTCCGTCTCCTTCCTCCTCCCGCTTTGTTCTGCACAACGTGCTCCCCCTGTGCAACCCTTTAACCTTCCTCCCAATATCCTGGCCACCCTATAGGCTCCCTGGCGTCACATGGTCTCGCTGTACCTGCTGGGACTCGTAGTCCCGTACGCTCCCCCCTATAGGAGCCGTCCCTCCTTCGCGAGCTTTGCAACCTGTGGACACGCATGCGTGACCACTGCTCCCTAGCCACCTCCACGGCCCGCCGCGCCTGCGTGAGCATCCAACATGGCGGCGCCCTGATCGCGCTCTGATACTGCAGAGCCTCCGGTACGCCGGAATGCTCCCTGCACTGCTGCAACCTTCCCTATCCTCCCCACATATAACAATAGGGTGAGTCTGGGGAGCCCGTCTACACACACTTTCTACCCTATTTGTCGGGAAACTCTTTCATGGCCCCATGGATTAACTTTCAGTCAAATTAATTAAAAACATTGTTTAAAATGTGTATATTATTGTATATTTAACAAAGTAGAATATGCACTAAATAAAAAGTACAAAGTAATGAAATGCAAAATTGAAAAAAATAGTACGTTAAATCATATGTAGGCTCATAGCACTTTCTAGCACTGGAAGCTGCCTTACACACTATTGACTTGAAGGTGTCTTTCCCCCCAGAATGTGCCTTATGGCAGAAGAAATAAATATTTACTAAGTGGTACTATTCCTATGAACTTCCATCGTGCTGGAATTCACCTTATGGCACCATTTAAGGGAAAGGGCAATAAAGGCCATATTTACTAATCACGTTTACTCCATAAGGCCCCATTGTTCTGGAATAGAGCGTACAGCACCATACTTAATAAGCTGCGCTGAAAGGTGTCTTATGGAGTAGCAATGCTTAATAAATATGTCCCTCAATGCGGATTCGCAGATTACAAATCTGAATTTTGCACATTCAAATCCTCCAGCAGTTCAAGAAGTCAAGTTGAACTTCGGAATCAATTTTCAAATCAATGTTAAATTCCACCCCAAACCCACCCAAAACACAAGAAGGTTCATGCTTATTATTAGAACCAATTATTAGAACCAAAACACAAACATTTTTTTAGAACCAAAACACCAGTGATAGTTCCCATCCTTAATAGAAATAATATACTGTATGCAGGCATTATTCTAAATAACTTTCTTTACCTTTCTTCCTTTAATTGGTCCCCTTTCTACATAAAAATGTTGCATGTGCATATATTATTTTTATTATATAATATTATATATATATTTTTAAATAATGTTTAATTAATATAATCAAGATTTCAACTTCCAGGTATGAATCACGCAATTTTTAATAAACATAAAATAAAACAGCAGTCGTACACAACAAGCATATATGTTAATTAAAATGCAATTTAACATTAAATGTAGGACATTGTCAAAAGACAAATTACAAATATAGAAAATGATGGTTCAACTTTCAAAGGAAATAAAATAATGGTGTGATGTGTCAATAAAACATGCATTTCATGAAGCAGATTGATTTAAAACAGAGTAACACATATAAAATCCTTTGCAAATAAATATACACTTATTTTATTTGGGATAGTTTGTTATTACTGTATACAGTATTGTCTTGAAAAATAAGGTTGAACTTGAAGTGAATACAACAAAATGAAGTAATTTTAATACCACATTGTGGCCTATCATGGCCACCAACAGGGGGAAGTCCCGGGACAGCCAGGCCTTGCTGCAGAGAGGCCCCGGCTAGCGGAACCTGGAAGTGGGGCCCTAGACAGCAAAAACTGGAAGTTGGCTGGCAGTTGGGCCCAAACTCCACAACCGGTTGCGCCTACTCTGGTAAGTACAGCCCCCTCCCCCCCCCCTGCACAAGAGATCTTAGGGCTCATCCACTCAACAGACCTTCAGAACTTCCCCTCCCCCCACTTAAGAGACATGGGGCCCAGGTCAAGACTTTAGTCCTGGTCCCTGGGAAAACTGTCAATGGCCCTGGAGTCAATGAATTAAAGTGCGAGAAGGCAGGCCAAAAAAGGAAGATGGTAGTGATTAAAATTGGGAGTTCTCACCATATTCAGTAAGACTAATATATGCACAGATATTGCTAATTACATTTTTTTAATGCGATTCATGTGACAAAAATGAAGCAATATGGCCTTGTCCTCTGTTTTTTCCTCAATTGGATTCTCTTTATTTTTGTTACATTGTAGCCATTTCCATTCTAGCTACCTACATTTCCTGCATATATTATATGTTTTGTGTGTAAGATTTTCTTTACATTAATGTTCATATTCCTGCCCTGCTGTTTATTTTACCACAGTTGCGGCCGCCATCTTCTTAACTCATCTGTCTCCATGCAGACATCCTTGGACTGTGATTGGCTTCTACCTACAGTATTTCAATCATCTCGTGGGTGAGCCTTATTAGTACGTATACCACTTTTATTTTGTTTGCCCTGTTAATAGTTCTTTTAGCGACCAATAGGTTGGTATTTATTCTATACTAATGTAACGTGTATTCCCCCACCCAATCGCATATATGGCATATGGAAGGGGAACCTATATGTTACCAGGTGTGGTGCAGTATACCTGTCAGGCTCACAGGAGGTCTGAGCCTCCGCCAGTGAGAGCCTGGGGTGAATCCTCTGAGACGTTCTCGGTTTCAGCGCCTCCACCTGTGTAGGGTTCTAGGGATAGAAAAGGTTACCTACACAGGACCCGCATATACAATAACCACATACTCAGGGATGTATATAACCAGTTTACTGTAACACAGAATATATATGCAGGCAATAACACACACTTATAACATTCCCCCTAGGGAGTAACTCCACAGTCCCCGTGTATCCCCACACTGTGTCCACAGCCCAACCCCCTTGTCCTGTGGTCAGCGCTGCCACTATGTGCAGTTGTGATATGTTAGGATACGTTGGTGCACATAGGAAGATACCTGCCGAGCGCTCCTGCACTCGGGCCTGCAAGCAACTTAGAAAAGGATCGGCCGCTTGGTGATCCCGTCTGATCCGATGTTGCCTCGCACAGGGCCCGCCAGGGACGATCCCACCCTGGAGATAGTCTCTGTCTTTTGTGGGCACAGACTTGAGCCCAAGTCTGTTCTCTGGGAGCGCAGCGTCCGCTGTGTCCCTATCTAACACTAGCACTACTGTGACAGGGTCCCTAATCTAGGGCCTGTCCCTGTAGCAACACAAGCTGGGGAGTGAAGACCTATATGGGGCCTAGGGGGTTACTGGCCTAATCCATTCCCCTAGCTCTTCCCGGTCCTGACTCCTAACGGATACTTACTACTCCTGCAGCAACGCACTGCAACCTACTTGGTGCCTGCAGCGAACGTGCTGCACACACACACGATGCCCTCTTGTCAGCACTCACAGCACTGACAGCTGTGACACTGACAAGACGCACACACGAACCTAAGGGCAGGGTCCCTAACCTGGGGCCATCCCTTATTAATTACTCACTAACCTAGTGGGGAGTTGGGGCCTGTCTGGGACCTGGGGAACCTTACCTGGTGCAGGAGCCACTTGCTCCCTACACCCTTCCTTCCCCTTCTTGCTCCCAGCTCCAACTGACAAAACCCTGTCTGCACACAACATTGTTGCAACTTTGCAGCATGAGAAGCTGCCAGCTCTATTGGCTTCAATGCTGCCTGTGACCAGGGTGAAAGTGCAGTCCCCAGAGGCTGCTGGGAATTGTAGTTCTTGGTACAGCTCTTTCCTATGGGGACCGCGTGCATGATCTTTACTGCGCATATCTGAAGCTGTAATGGCCGCCGCTACTCTTAACTGAGCATGTGCAACTTCCAAGAGCTCTTGCACACATGTAATGGCCACCTCTATGCTTGTCAACCTCTGTGCATTGCACGGCACAGGCACAAACTCCCGCGCCAACCTCAACATGGCCGCCGCGATTGCTCTGCTTACGTGCAAGCCTCCGCACATGCGCGAACACATTAAACAGGGCGGCGTCCTGCCGCAGCTGCCACCGGGAGCCCCCGGGAACACGCTCGCCTCCACAGCAGCACACACGCAAGGGGGAAAGAAACCTGCAGACAGGGGGACCAGAGGGACCCTGGATACACTAATAATATAATATTTTGTTATCACTACCGTTTATTTATTTCTAATTAAAAAAAATACATCAATGATTCCTCAGTGACAATAACTGTGTTTTAAAGCAGTGTTAAAACAGCAGTTCTAGCTGCTGTTTTTTAAATTTAAAAAAAAATTCCATTCAATATGTGCATCAATACAATTTACACACTGACAAGTGATTTACAATCTACACACTGACAAGTGATTTGCTAGGTTGCCGATTGATCCGTTGTCCTGTGATATATCGCCGAAGATTTGGCTCAGGGGTTCACTAAATGTCTCTCAGTGCAGCAAAAGAGGACCAAAGATGCAAAGTTCGGTGGGGAAGATCATGTGACCAGGCAGTCACTAGATACAATTGGTGCACTGTTAGAGAGAGGGCAGGGCTCAGAAAGGGGTGTGCCAAGCCTGTTTCAGAAGCGGAAGGGATGTAACTTTTTAAATGGTTGCTATAGAAACAAAAAATTCTCGTTACATTATAATACATTCTAAATGTATTTAAAAATAGCATTTATAAAAAGCCTACAAGTATTTTCTCAAAGTACAGAACTGAATTATTAAAAAAAAAAAAAAAAAAAAAAAGCACACGTACGATATTACTTGAACACAGCTTTAAGAAGAAGAAAATGGAGGTTATTTTTGAAGACCACTCTCAAGCAATATTTTACAACCATACCTCTCCAGAAGAGAAAACTACTGGAGAAGTTCATAATGATATATGTAAATATGCTAAAAAACTAAAGGCACTTTGTAAATGGTTTTTGGTTTGCTACGTTGTAATGCATCTTTAAAGCCATTTTGCTTTATAATGCAACTGTGACTGAGTTGGTGGTAATTCAGAGTTTCATTACAGTAAACAAGAAAGTCATAAAAGGAGTTCTGTATAAATAATTTCTCCCTGCCATACAATATGTGAAGTGATAACACTACTTACATTATGGGAAAAAAAGATTGAGCAACTTCTTCCAGACAAAACAGTAACATATTACCAGGATTTTTGTTTATGCCCCACAAACACTTTCAAACCAATAGAGAGTACATTGTTTAAATCCATCTAATCTGTTATAAGATCTTCTTTTGTTTTCACAAATACGGTGCAAAGAAGTATCGTAGATAACCATCAATGTTATTATTTCTTATTGATGCACTTACAACAGAGTTGTTCATAGAAGTAACAGACCTTTTGAAACATTGCATGTTTCTTCTTTACGTGAATTGTAGAATCACAGTGGGAAAGAAGCACACACAGTATGTACAGTATACTACAGAGGAGATAAACTGTGTAGGGGAAAGGGTAAAATATTTCTAGTTTAATTTTTCGTTATGCTTCATCTCCACCTGTGCTACAGTACATTGGACTGTTGTGTGTGTAGACTGGAAAGACTGGTATTTTTAATGTTAATTAACAAATAACAAACTAGACAACTAATAACATAATAGTAAACTGTGGGATGTTGGATAGTCTGTCTGTCTATCACATTTTAATTTATTGTGGGTAAAAAAGGTGACAAGAAACCTCCACCGTATAGCATAAGCTAATGCTTGCTGTTAACACAGCTTTTAAGCACAGCATGGGATTACAGTAGATGCAAAGCCAGTGAAACCACTCACAGACAGATATTGTTTTTATTCCCTCCCCATTGAAATCAAGTCCCGAAGTCGAACAAGGCCTGTTACCACTCCAAAGGATCTTCAGCCTGATGGCCAGGAAGTTCTGAGGGTTTCTTGACACCGTCCTCCATCAGGGTTCGGAACGTCCTCCTCTTCTTTTCTTCGGCCAGAAGGTCCGCAAGAAAGTCCAAGACTTTTGGTTTTCGGCCGGAACCTACTCAGCCAGGTCATTTTCTCTCAGAAGAGAAATGGTGACTAGCTGTACATAACTGCATCTCCTCCGCACACACAAACACAAAGTAAGTGCTATGTGTAAAGTGGGTGAACTGCTATAGCGACCATTCCAGGACACCAAGTGCTGCATGTCCAGAGCACCCCAGCCCTGATTGGCCAGGCGGGTTAAAACATTTCGTCCCCTCTTAGCCAGAAGGCCCAGGAATGACATGAATGAAGGAAGTAAATCCGTAGAATCCAAGGTCCGATGCTGAGAACTGTTCAACGTACCAGTGTGTTGCTGCGGAAGGGCATAACCTTGCCCACAGTGATCTTCACACGGACAGTACTCTACTAAGAACCCCTGTAACAGGGTGAAGTCAGCCACTAACAGTTATGCCTGGGAGACATACGTCGGAGTGCTTCATCCAGCACTCAGAGGGTTAACCCAGGAGGAATGGTTGAGTAATCAGAAGGGAGCAAACACACCTGGCAACCAGCATGAGATATAAGGAAGTCATTGCTGGTAATCAGGTGGCTGTCTCAGAGCTATCCTAGACAAGCTGCTATGCAGATGGATTCACAAGTACATCTCTAAACCACAGTAAGAACTGTTCATATTGATTTGGAATGTTTGATATATGTTACGGCTTGGTAAATGGGTTAGCCAGCCAGCCTGATAGGCTGGAGTGTTAGTAAGTTCTCCCAATGTGGAGCAGGTTTTATTTTGCAATGTTTTGTTTATGCCTTAAAAGGACAGTGTGCCCACATATTTAGTTATGCTGTGGAGCAATAAAGCCATTCAACATTTGCTCTAAACCTGAAAATACATGTGTGGACTATTGTCTGACCTCGGCTACAGGCCGTCCTGCCACAACCCCCCTTGGAAATTCTCCTGCCGGGGTGCATGGACCCAAGAAATATTGGATTCATCCCACCTCTCAACCAGGCTAGAAGACCAAATGTGTGCCACTGTCCATCGTACTCCTGCCACAGATAGGATAGACACTAAACTTGATCTTAGCCAAAAGGCAAAGAAGCGAAGATTAGATACAAAGCCCAATAGGTCAAAACAGCTGTCTGTGCAATCGGGCCTAATGGGAAGGCACTTAGCTGTGGAGGCCACCTCCTTGTTGAATTGCAACATCAAATGACGCAGTGGACGTTGCCAATGTGACGTCACATGGAGTCTCGGGCCATCGCAAAGCAGCGTCACGCATCAAATGATTCGCGTTACCATGGCAACACAATGCTGTGCGATGTCACATTGGTGTGACATCCACTGTGTCATTTAACGCTGCAATTCAGAATGAGAAGGAGGGTGGCAGCAAGGAGGTGACCGCCACAGCTAAGTGCCTAGGGGCAGCGTATTTTCAAATCTGCCGCTGTTTCCCCCTCTGCAAAAAGCTTTGCAGTTGAGAGTAAAGTCCTGTGTCCCGGGAAAGCTGTCTGCAACCCTGAGTACCAGCGCCTCTTTTATTTTATTTTTTACAATAAATATATATATATTTGTGTGTGCATATATATATGTATATATTTATATATGTACCATTACATTTTTAGTTATGGTGGGTGAAAAAGGCAACAAAAAACCTCCACGTTAGCATATAGCCAATAAAGAATATCACTTGTGATCACATTCACATGCCTTAGACAGGTCTGCACCCCTGCCTTTCAACCATTATCACATGGCGTACAGTGCACCCACTGCAGCAAGGGATTCTGGGAAATGACATGCAAATGAGCACACCATGTGTCACCTTTTGCCTGGAATATCCATACACATGGAGCTCAGTTAAGCAGATGCATCGCCGTTCACACAGCTTTTAAGCACAGCATGGGACTAGCAAAGCAAGTCAAACCACTCTCAGATATGTTTCAACCTTGATGGGTATCATCAGTGTGAGGTTGGTTTATACTTGCTTTGCAATATTTCTAGGCTGGGCAGAATTCGGCACGTGATAGGAACTGGTCAATCGGCGGTGGATTAGGATTTCTGCACCAATGTCCCCCATCTCTATACATAAAATAATGTCTGAGAACCATTTTTCAACCAATATTTTGCAAGCTCACATGGTATTTTTTAACCTATAACACAAACAGGTACTAGTGGTTTACATAACAAACTCGCTGTTTAATGGCTAAATGCATCAAATACTTGTTTTTCCTGGCCAATTTCTCTCCAAGAAGCATCAACTCTTCAAAGGTAAATGTGAACACTTATTCTTGATGTCTTATTTTATAGATTTGCTTGAAATTATAATTACATTTACTTGCCAGTGGTTGACAAACATAGACACACAAACTATAGTTTTTACTATTGCCCCATAAAGTCAGAGCAACCATAGTTTGAGTATTTATGGTTGACATTTAATTGTGAAAGAAAAGCTGTTTCACCAGACCTTGAAAAAAGTTATCAGAAAGCAGTCCAAGAGAATGGTTGTGGGGCAATTATACTAAATATGACGGCCTTCATGCCCTGCAGCAAATTGGCACAAACCAGATAAGTTGGCGCTGTATCATACCATGAACAATCAGCACATTGATATTTGTAATTTAGCAAAGTATTAATTCCCCTAAATTCTATATACGTTTAAAGTGTAATATATCAGTTTTGGCAAGCAACCATATTCAAAGCCACACACAGTGCTGATCCACTGTACTCTAGTATAATTTTCTTTAACTTTATATCCCAATGCATTTTGGAATGTAAGTTTCGATTTCTAGACTTGGACCAAGTTGAATAATGAACTCTCTCCACAAACCCTAAAGGAGGAAAGGAACCATGTAGTATCTGTTTAGTATTTCATTGTTGCACATAAGACCTCAAATCAGATAGTGCTGACCCCTTTTTTGCAATATAAAATAAGGTTTTAGTCCACTGAGCCATCACATCAGATATCTAGAGAATAGAGCAACTATTCAATTTGTGGACAAATTAGAGATACTGAGTCTGCTCTTAGCAACAGATGGTTGGCCTTCTTTGGGATGTGACATTACAAATAGTTTATCCTTTCTCTATTACAATATGTACTTAAATGTGCAGTACCTGTTAGGACCAAAATAAACCAATGGCAGTGAAATATTTATGGAATTAAACGTAAGTAATATACACTTATTTAAATAATGTTTTAAAGGTAGCACGTTGTAAGTTTGGTAAGCTAAGAGACAAGATAGGTTGTGTTCCTTTTGTGTAATGGCCTCATATGCATAACAGGCATATGGTCATGTGTCCACTCCAGACCCCCCGCACTTAAAAGGGTATAGGTGAAGTCAACTCACCCCCCAAATCTTACATCTTAAAATCAGGTAATTGTGAGGCCCTTTAAAGATTTTTTATTTTGTCCTTACAATTATTGATTTAATTGTAGTTTTAAAAGGCCAAAAGTCTGCATCAGAGTGTTCACTGGGCAACTTCTACTCTTTATTCTAATTTGTGTGACTCCACCAGGCAGCACAGAGCTTTCCATGCTGGTTTTAAAGAGTCTTTTGAAGGAAACTGTCTTGTCCTCTGCTTCTCATTTTAGACTTTGAAGTCCAGCGATTTTGCAAAGTGGTATTGGGGTTAGCAAACATGGTAACTTCCTATTTGGGCAAATTTTTCAGGAATAAAACACAGTCTTTGAAAATCAATGAGCAGGCTAAAGAAGTAGAAATCTTATTAATGTATATAGTATGGTGATTTTAAAAAAAATAATACAAAATAAACTTGGGAAGAAGGGATTAATACCTCCGGTGATCACAATGAACAGGGAAAATGTAGAGGGCTGATGACTTGGAATAACAACAAAAACAGTACAGTAGGGCCCTGCTTTACGGCGCTCCGCTCATACAGCGTTCCGATACATACAGCGTTTCCCAATGTATACCCATATTCATTAGGTTCAGCGCTTGTTCCGTTTTTCTGGCGCTTTTCGGCATGACGTGCACAGTAGCAAAGTATCCGGCTGTCACTAAACAACAGTTTTAGTGTGTGTGCAACTCCTTGTCAGATGCCATTTGTCAGTGAAACAGTCAGTTTACAGCTCTGCATCTCTGTTTTCAAAGGTACAATACAGTACAGTAGGGCCCCGCTTTACGGCAATTTCCGCTTTACGGCGGCGGCCTGGAACGGAACCCGCCGTATGAGTGGGGCCCTGCTGTATAAAGAATTGTAATTTTTATTTTTTACCTTTTATGTTTCTTTTGAAACAAATATGTTTTGAAAGGAATATATAATGTGTATGTAATTCGATTGTAAGCTCCCGGGGGCAGGTACTCCTCTTCCAAAATTTTACTTTTATGTCTGAATCACTTATTCCCATGATCTATTATTTGTATTATTTGTTATTTATATGATTGTCGCGTGTATTACTAATGTGAAGCGCTATGTACACTAATGGCGCTATATAAATAAAGACATACATACATGTAATCTCTGTTGGTGATAAGAATACGGTCCATATTTAGTAAGCAGTGTTCTTACTGCCAATTCAAGGTAATTGGCTGTATAGGTGTCTTCCAGCTTCAGAATGAGTGAGAGAAAAGAAGGCATTTTAGGAAATACAGTATGTGCATCTTCAATCTACAGGTAAATATGTTTTTTCTGTTCTTAAGTATATGTTTTTAAGAAGTAGAGATGGGCGAACCAGTCCAAATCCGTTTACCGGAATTTCCCAGGTTTTATAGACCAAATCCGTCCCCCCTACCAAAATCCGTATGCGGATTGGGTACTTAGAAATTTGAGCGGATTCTTCCGAATCCGCCATTGGATGCAATACAGGTGGATTTTTTAAGAATCCACACTCAGATTCCATATGGAATCTGAAATCCGCATCACGGATTGTTAAAGATCCTCTTTCTCCCCCCTCGGATTAAATCTGAGTGTGGATTATTAATGTGCCACGTGGATAGAAAAAAAAATCTAAAAAGGTTGTCGCCATTTTTGAGACTGACCCGCAGAACTCCACGGACTAAAGGAACCGGACGATCTAAGGTGCATCCAAATCCGCATTTTTTTTCCCACCCATCTCTATTCTATTAAGAAGCCTGAATGCAGCCAACCTGAAGAAAAAGAAAACATAAAAATTTTTTGCAGGATTATTGTTACATTAACCCTTTGAGTGCTGGACGGGCAGTGGCATCAGTGTGCCACAACTCCTTTGGCACAGCGAGGTCATGAGACCGGGGTGGCCCTTAACTCAGAAAAGGGAAGATGAGTACTCCTCCTTTTCCATTTTCCTTCACTTCAGATCATATCCTGTGCTACATGTGAACACAGGGCATGATCAAAGCTGGAAAAAAAGCACTTTTAGGGCATGGCGTAGCCACTATGTCATTTGGTCCCTGTCATGCCAGACCCCATGATGTACTTTGTGCAACCAAAAGGTGAAAACAGCAAATCTGAACTGGGGGACTGAGACTTTTTTACAAGAAGCAAAAATGTACACATTTTATTTTAGGGGGAATTTAGTCTTTCAGAGGAAGCCGATTGCATTGATAAATTGTTAAAAGAAAAAAATGTTTTTACTGATTATGTGGAATTGCCACTTTAACAAAGGGTTAAAGTTCCAGTGATAGAATAAATGGTTTATTATACACATATTTATGTGTGTGTGTAGCAAAAGAAAAGAGCGCAAACGACCAGTAGTACATATAAATAGGACAAGTTTAATAAAACAAGACAAATAATGCCCATAAATTGATAAACCAATTTGAGATAACGAAATAAAAACATATACATATAAGTAACACTCTATTGAGTAGGAGTATGAGAGAAATCTGTCGTGTTGGGAACTGTCTCCAGGAACCCTGGAGCCTATTATGACTGGAGGCGCTGATGACACCAAGATAATAACATGAGGATCACAAAACGCCTGTCCTGTTTCCCCTTACCATCGCAGACTCTCATTTCTCCTGGACAAGCACCACAACACCTGTAGCTTAGGCAAGATCTCCCAGGGGGGGTGGGGGGTGGGGAAGCAGTGCTATATAAAAATGCATTAACTAAAGAAAAAATGCTGCTCTAGTAAGGGTTGGCCTAGTCCGTAATAACATGTGTAGCAAAAGAAAAGAGTGCAAATGACCAGAGTAAATATAAATAGGACAAGTTTAATAAAACAAGACAAATAATTCCCCTGAATGGATAAACCAATTTGAGATAACGATAAACACACACACACACACACTCTGTAACGGATCGGGGGACTCGCGGTTCCTGGCGTGTCCTCGTCACCCCAAGTTCCACAGTGCCTAGTTCCTCCGCTCCCCTACGTCCCCAATGTCTACCTCCCTCCCTGAGCTGTTCCTCCATGGCACGGTCTGCACGGCCAGGCTCCCACTCTGCGCACGCTCGCGGTCCCCTCACCAAGCGCGCGCGTTCGTTCACGATCGCGGGTTCCCTATCGTGGGTCACGCGCTCCTCGGCGTGCCTCTGTCATCCCTGGCCGTTTTCTACCTGGTTCCCATGTTCCTCCTTCCCCTCTGTCTCCTGTGCTGAGCACCTCCTCCGCTGGTCTTCCCCCACGCTCTGGAGCACGCGCGGTGCACACGCATAACAGGGTTACAGAAGGCGCGCGCACCCGCTCTAGTTACCTGCCGCCCCCACGCTCTGGCTCCGCCCCCCGTCGGTTGCAGGCTATAACTCTTGATTACCTCCCTGTCTCCTCCCCTGCTCTCACAGACCAATCCCTGCATGTACCCACTCAAAGCTCTGCTCCTCCCTTCACCCCTATTGGCCCCTCTTCCCATATAACCCCACTCTGTCCTCTCTGTCCTTGCTCTGCATAGCTTTCCTGTGGCTCCTGTGTGTGCAGTGTCTATGCCTAGCTCCCTTGTTTGTTTCAGCCCTGGTTCCTGTCCCTGCCCCCTGTTTGGATTCCTTTGGCATGAACTTGAACTCTGCTTTGGACATCACTATGCTGCTCTCTCCAACCCTTGGACATTACCCTCCGACCTCTGGCACCCCGGACTCAGCAAGTATTACATTAACCCTTACTCACCAGGCCCGGCAACGCTACTATCACACTCCAGGCACGCCCTCACTGCTGTGGGTGCGTGTTAAACCCTTACCCACCTGGGGACTGGCCAGGTGTGTGGGCATACAGGCGTCACACACACACACACACACACACACACACACACACACACACACACACACACACACACACACACACACACACCAAAGACGTAGCGCTATCAGTGTGTGTTGGTGCGTTCTAAAATATAGTGATATAACAAATTGTGTTAAAAAAATGTGTAGTGATGTGATAAATTAGAAAAAAATATATATATAACAAAAATTGGTAACACAATGAAAAATCAATTAGAACAGTGTCCAGTGAAAAAATAAAAATAGAACAGACCAGTCCAATGTTAATGTGATGGATGAAAACAAGTCTAGATTAATATTCCAGTCACTGTATGGAGAGGCAAGCTTCTATATTATCTAGCCAGATCAAAGGAATCTACAAGCGCAAAAGAAAAAGCTCCATAGCATAATACTGTATGTAAAAGACACAAATTTATACAAAATCAAGAGAGGCCGCCAGGACATGCACTCACTTCAAATATATAAAAACCATTCATGTAAGACAATCTGTAAGCTTCCAGAAACTGTGGAGGGATGAAGGTGCAGCCAAGGTGTAATCAAAGCAGTATTGCTGATGATGTGGGTGTGCAAGGCAGATACTTATCAGTATTAGATGTCATCAGGTCAGAAGAGGGGAGAGGTGATGTTCTCCACTTCAGTGGTGGTGTAACTGGATCCGAAGGTGTCCTCACTTGTAGCGCTAAGAATGGACTCCAAGGGAGACTTCCGGTGGCATCCAAGGAAATGGCTGCCTGAGGGACCGGCTCCAGAGCCCCTCTAAAAGTAACTTGTCAGATAGAGCAACAAATGCAATAAAAGCTAGGCTAAACTCACAACACAAATACACAAACTTCCATGGACGGTAATATCAGGCCCTCCTCACCATAAAAGTGCTCGCACCGGCTCCCAGCTAAAGTTTGCGGCGCCCCGACGGACCCCCTGAGGACCCCAGGCCCCCGCCGAGAAATCGCCCTCTGACGCCCTGCAGCAAGCTCATGGAGCAGGAGAGTTGCCGGAGATCGGAGCGCCCTGCAGCACTCGGTCCTGAGGCACATCGCACGGAGCTCTTCCCTGTGGGGTCTGCGGACTGTCTGCTGCCACGAGGTAGGATGGAGGCGGCGCGCTCCATTGCGCTATCCCACGCCCCCCCCCCCCCGCTGCCCCTTCACAAGCACGTCCAAATAAAGTGCTGATCTGAGCCTGCCAGACAGGAGCGGGGCACACGTAAGCACCCCCCTTGCCAAGGGATCTAACTGTGTGAGTGCGGGGTTGCGGGGGAGAGTCTCAGTCCCAGAGTACCGGCATTAAGAAAAAAACTACCCCAAACAAGATGGCCGACGTCACCATGCAGGAGGGAGGGAAGAAGCAAAGAGGAGAGCGCCAGGGAGAATCCCCTCTGTATCCTGCCACGGAGAGACCTTTGAGTGCCTGCAAAAAGGCAAACAGGGAAAAAACAAAGAACAAAAACCAAAAACAAAAAAAAAGGAGAGGGAAATAAATAAATAAATAATATTTTTTTTTTTAAATAAATAAATAAAAAAAGTGCTTTCTCAGATTATCAAAAGCCCCACATCTGAGTCTTTCTGGGAAATTAGCGGATACAGACGTCCGAGGGATTCAGTCTGTGGCCCCTACCAGCGGTACCGTGAAACTAGCTGGTCCGCAAAGATGGCTAATAAAAACAAAAAGCCGCTACCCCAAAGAGTAACAGCCTACTTCTCCCCGAGTCCACACCAAACAATAACCAACGAGGCCTCACAGGATGGCGTTGGGGCATGCGCTCCGGAGGGGGCGGAGGAGGAGCTGGTGTTGGGGGTGGCGGGCGCCACAGGGGAACTCACGCAAGCATATATGGAGAATCTTTTCTCCAGGATGCGAAAAGGTTTCCAGGAGGACCTCAACAAGGCCATTAACAACATGAAAGGCGATATGGAGGCCCTAACGAAAAGAACAGAGACCACGGAACAGAGGGTGGAAGACATCGAAAACGCACAATCAAACACAGATGATGATCTAAATAGAATGGCATATGAGATAATATCTCTAAAAGAATCTATCGAAGATCAAGAGAATAGAGAGAGGCGACAGAATATCAGGGTGCGCAATATACCGGAATCAATTCCAGCAGAATCCCTCCGACCATACCTGAGGGAATTATTTCTTGAACTGGCACCTGACCTGTCCCAAACAACTCTAGAGCTCGATCGAGTACACAGAGCTCTTGGCCCTAAATTCTCAGACCCCAAAAAAACCAGGGATGTTCTTGTTAGATTCCACTCATATTCCCAGAAAGAGCGCGTCCTAACAGCAAGCAGGAATAAAGGAACAATTACCTTCAAAGACACACCGCTACAAATATACTCTGATCTATCCAAAACAAATATCGACAGAAGGAAAGAGCTAAGACCCCTTACGCTCCTGTTGAGAGAAAAGAACATCAAGTACCGCTGGGGATTTCCTCTCAAATTGATAGTGCTTGCGGAGGGTAAATTCCACACAATCTCCTACACTGAAGACATCCCCCGATTCCTGAAGGCACTGGGCCTCCCCCCCCTGAATGAAGGAGCCGAGGAGGAAGGTTCCTGCAGATCGCCCTCCCCAAGGAGAAACCCAAGGGCGTCACAGAGGATCGCGTCACAAAGGAACCCAAGCTCGGAGGCTTAAAGAAAAAGAAGAGGGGATTTCACACCTGCTTTATCGGAGCGGAACCGGGCGAAGGAGGTTTGGTCCTGCCCCACCGACCGGAGCTCCAATATCAGCCGATGGAGGGTCGATGCACCTGTGGGTCGAGGGGGAGGGGGGACAATGCCACATTGGTCTTCCTCCCCCCTCCCCCCCCCTTCCCTAGGTCTGACTCCTATGATCTTCTCCGAACTAACAGGCTCCCTTACCGGATTGGGGTCCCTCCCCCCCCTGCCGCTCCCTCCTCCCCCCCTCCGCCCTCCCTTCTCTCCCATCCCCCTCCACCTGATGATGATTCCCCCTCCCCACCATCCCACTAAGATGGTGTGAGCAAGACTCACACGGCAACTGATACCGCTGTGAAGACTTCAACTAAGGGTCCAAGCCGAGAAACCACGCCGAGACCTTCGGTCGTAGGTCTACAGTTAGTAAAAACATGTGAATGATTATCTATTTCCATACAGGTACCGCAAACCAAGGGGTCTGCTCAGCGAAACCCCATCCCCCACCCCATCCCCCATCCCCCATCCTCCACCACCCCCTCATACCTGTCCGACCTTCCGCCCACCCCCAGGGTCGTCCTACCCAGCTCCCCCTGAAATGGAAAATGTTTGTTCAAGTTTATACAAGGTTTGACGTTATTCCCAGAGCACCTATTGTATAAGTGATCCCAACCTTATAAGTTATTGTTGCTGTCGTTATACATATAGCAAATATCAACAGTGATTTTCCGTAATTGCAATTCAGCTCCCGGCGGATTCTTCTCTCCTCCGCCCCCCGTCCCCGTCACAAAGTGGAAAACATCCGCCTAAATTGATATATGGCTTGATGTACTTAAGTAGTACTATAAGATTCCTCCTGTTTGAATGTTTAAAACTGTATATGCTAATATGTTTCGTTGTTATAAGTATAGCAAATGCCAATAAGGAATCCCTGTCAGTACGCCACTGGCCTCGGGGTTTTTTTCCCCTTCCCTCCACCCCCCCCCCCCCCCGCACCCCTCCCCCACCCCTCAACCCCCTCCATCTCCCTTCCCCCCACCCCCTCCCTCCCACCATCCCCCCACCCCCTCCCTCCCACCATCCCCCCCTCCCCTCTCTCCCCCCGCCCCCCTCCCTTTACTCCACCCCATCCTACCACCATCCCCCTTTCCCCTACTCCTCTCCTACTCCACCCCCCCTCCCTCCCGCTGCCCCCCCTCCCTCCCTCTGCCCCCCCTCCGCTCCCTACCCCCTACCTCCTGTCACAAAGCGGAAATTGTCTGTTTAAAATTTCACAAAGGGTGATGCTATCTCTAGCGTATTAGGATATGACTCCTGAGTAGCTGTTTCAAAATGTAGAAGTTTTTAGGTTGGATGTTATACATATAGCAGGTACCAACAAAGGCTCTTATTAAATGCAATATGGGGTACAGTGGATCTCTCTCCATCACCTGTTTCCCCTCTCCTCCCCTTTCCCCCCCCTGCCTTCCCCCCTCCTCTCCACCCCCCTTCCGTCCCCTTCAATGTCTACCCCCCCTCACCCTCCCTCCCTCCCCCACCCACCCCACTTAGCCTACACTGATAGATTCTCGAAATATGGAGTACAGAAGATCTTTCCCTTCCTCCTCCGCCCTACTTCCCCACTCCACCTCACCCTCCCCCTGTTTCCCCGCCCTCCCACCTTCCTCCTCCTCTCTCCTTCCCCCCTATCCCCTTTCAAGCCCCCCCCCCTTTTTTTTTTTTTCCCCTCATGCCCACCTCTCCCCACCACACCCCCCCAACCCCACCCATCCTCCACTCTACTGGCCCCCATGTCTCCCCAAACTTTCAAAACTGTTGTTCTAAGAAAAATAAACATAAAATACAAGTTGAGGGGCTCGGTCCCCCCCCCTCCACTCAGGGCGCATTCCCGAGAGCGCGCTGGAAGATCTCCAAAGGGCAATAAGCCCTCCACCTTTGCCAGTAGGGCAAGGAAGGTTTCACATGGTTGGGCTCTCTCTCATAGCACTCAGATTTCTTTTTCCAGCTATCTCTTTCTCCCCACTCTCCTTTTTCTTCCCCCTCCTACCCTCCCCCCTCCAGACGAGTCGCCTCTCGAAACCCTGGAGATCATAGGGGGTTTGGGGGTCGGCGCGGAGGACACTCGAAGGGTCTATCGACCAAAAATAAATGAGCCTGATCACCCTGGAAAAGTGATCACAGCAAAGGCCCACAAATCAATTAAATTACTATGGCTAGTAAAACGAACATAAAACTCGTATCAATGAATGTTAAGGGGTTAAATTCTGTACGAAAGCGTAGACTAGCACTCCAAGAATTGAATAAGCTCAACGGTGACATCTTGTTTTTACAAGAGACGCACTTTAACTCAAATAACCCTCCCAACACTTTCAGTAGACAGTACCCACAAGCATACTACGCTTCATGCAATACCAAGAAAAGAGGGTAGCTACCCTGATATGCAGTAATACCCCCTTCGCCCTGGAAAAGAGTATCTTAGATCCAGAGGGTAGATTCATAATTTTGCTGGGCTCACTTACAGGAGAGCCGATTGTGCTGGTGAACGTTTACGTGCCAAATGAAGGCCAGATCCCCTTCATGGAGTCAATTTTTGAAACTGTAGATAAACTTAAAACACCCTCAGTAATAATAGCGGGAGATTTTAATATGACTTGTTCCCCAGACCAAGACAGATCAAGTGCCCTAGGCATAGCGCCACCAAAGCCATCAATAATCAATGCCAAAAAATTCAACAATATGCTTAGAGACTTCCCAATGTTCGATATTTGGAGAACCCAACACCAGGGGGAGCGAGACTTCTCATTCTATTCTGCCCCACATCAGTCCTACTCGAGGATCGATCTTTTTCTAGGCACCAAAAATGTTCTCCAGGCGTCTACCCAGTCAAGTATTGGCTCGATAACATGGTCTGATCATGCCCCCATAGACATCATGCTCTCTCTGCCTTTCACTAAGAACAATAGCTACAGTTGGAAACTAAATGACTCTCTCTTAAACTCCCCAGAGATAGTGGGAACAATCATGCAAAAACTAAAAGAATACTTTGATATCAATAAGGGTTCGGTCGGTTCCCCTATAACGCTGTGGGAAGCCCATAAGGCAACGATCCGGGGTTCCCTCATTTCCATAGCGTCCTTCCAAAAGAAAAAGAGACAAAAAGAATACAAGGAATTGATGGAAAAGGTCCTGTCTTTGGAGGCCGCACATAAAAACAAACCCACCAAAAAATTATACAAAACTCTGGAAAAAACAAGGACTGAATTAAAAAGAGTCCAACTTGATGAGGTAGAGAGAGCATTGAGATGGACAAACCAACGCTATTATGACAGAGGAAACAAGTCTGACCGGTTGTTGGCCAATAAACTAAAAGGTCTTCGAATTAAATCCCAAATATCGGCAATTCGTACCAAATCGGGTGTAAAATCTTTTAAAGAGAAAGAAATTGCCCAAGAATTTTCAGACTTTTACACCAAACTGTACAACCTAAATCCCCCTCAAAACGCCCAGTCTGGGTTGGCGGCTATCTCTAAATACCTAGAGGAATGCAGCTTACCTGCTCTCTCAGAAGAAACCGTCCTTAAACTAAATGAGAAAATATCCCCTAAAGAAATATCTGAAGTAATAAAACAACTAAAAACAAATAAGACCCCAGGGCCGGACGGTTTCTCGAACCAATATTACAAAAAATTCAAGAAAGTGCTGGTTCCACACTTAAAGGTTTTCAACTTGTTTATGAAGGGGGAGGACGTCCCAGTATCCATGTCTACAGCTAACCTGGCAATTATCCATAAAGAAGGAAGAGACCCGCTCCAATGCGGGAGCTATAGACCAATATCTTTACTTAATTCGGATCTTAAAATTTATAGTAAAATCCTTGCAAATAGACTAAATCCAATATTACCGAGCTTGATTCATAAAGACCAGGTCGGATTTGCTTCGGGCAGACAAGCTTCGGACAACACGCGCAAAATAATAAATATCATTTACCACGTACATCTAGGGGGGACAAAAGCGTTTCTATTAAGTCTAGATGCTGAAAAAGCATTTGATAGAATTAGATGGGATTTCTTAGATCAAACTATGTCTAAATTTGGATTCAAAGGCCCCTTCCTGGAGGGGGTTAGGGCCCTATATAAGAACCCATCGGCTTTTGTCAAACTCCCAGGAGGAAACTCGGTCCCCATAAAAATTACGAACGGTACCAGACAAGGGTGCCCTCTATCCCCACTCCTTTTCGCACTATCAATCGAACCCCTAGCAACAACAATTAGACAAAGTCAAGATATAAGGGGGGTCTCCATCGGGGACAGAGAATACAAAATATCACTGTTCGCGGATGACGTTATCTTGTCTCTGACATCCCCCATGACGACCCTTCCTAACCTTCAGTCTGAGTTGGCGAGATTCGGACGGATCTCGGGGTACAAAATCAACAGCGATAAATCAGAAGCCCTGAATCTTTCCCTGACCTCCCAAGAAGTAAAACTAATGAAGCTCAACTTTAGCTACAAGTGGAGTTCCACAAATATAAAATACCTGGGAGTCAGAATAGCCAACTCATACACAGCTTTGTACAATTGCAACTTTCCCCCTTTATTTACAAAAATTTAACAAGATCTCCAGAGATGGAACAAATATCATATTTCGTGGCTCGGTAGGATAGCATCAGTTAAGATGAATATCCTCCCCAGACTGCTGTATGTCTTCCTGACTCTCCCGGTCTGTGTGCCGCTGGCAGACATCAAAAATATCCAAAACAGCATCTTCCAATTTATATGGAAAAATAAAAGGCAGCGAGTGGCGCGAACGGTAATGCTTGCCCCAAAGGAGTGCGGAGGCCTAGGTGTACCAGATATAATCAAATACTACAAAGCATCCCACTTAAAACAAACGGTGGTATGGAATAACGACCCAGCGTCCTGTGGCTGGTTGGAGATCGAGGCCTCATACATGGCTCCCCTATCCCTTGGAGCACTACTTTGGTCACAGGGGGGTGGAAAGATAATACCAGGCGAATTAGGCCTGGGAGCAATCAGATGTACGTGGCAAATTTGGTCACAAACAAAAGACAGACATGGATTGACATCCTCCCCCTCACCCCTTATACCTATATTCGATAATCCAGATTTTCCCCCGGGTTTTGTCCCCAGGGACTTTAAGCAATTCCGTGAATCGGGTATAAAGACAGCATCGGACTTACTTAACAAGGGTTCTCTGATGTCATTCTTGGAGTTACAGGACAGACACTCCTTGGTATAACTTCCCTTATATGGATTCCTCCAGATCAGACATTTCCTCCAAGTGGCGTCCCACAAGTCCAAATTTAAAAGCCTCACGACTTTTGAAAAAAAATGTGCCATAGGAACTTACCAAAGAGGTTTGATCTCGGGAATCTACCTGGGACTAGCACGTTCCCTGATACCCGCCAACCACAACTATATGTTGAAATGGGCTGAGGACCTAAACGTAGACATAGATAGAGATGACTGGGAGGACATTTGGGAAGCTGCAGCCAAAACATCCATTTGTACTACTACCAAAGAGAATATATACAAAATTCTATTTCATTGGTACCTGTCCCCGAGAAGGCTGAGCCGGATCTTCCCTGACCAGCCAGATATGTGTTGGAGAGGGTGTGGTCAGGGTGGAGATCTGGCACATATACTATGGACCTGCCCGAGGGTCCAGATTTTCTGGAATATGATCCGCTCTATGGCGGAGGAAATAGCGAGAGAGGAGATCCCTCTGGACCCCCTGGTGTTCCTACTAGCGAAACCAACTGACTCAGCCCCAGCTTCTACGAGAAAACTAATCTCACACTTGTTCACAGCAGCTCGCTGTTCGCTAACGGCCAATTGGAAACAAATAAAAAACCCATCCAAACAGATGGTTCTCCGCCGAACAAACGAGGTTAAATCGATTGAATACTTGACGGCCCTCCTGAACCAGAGCCTAGACCGGTTTAACAAGGTCTGGGACTTATGGCCCTACAATTAAGATTAAAACACTCGCATCTCCAGATCATTGCGCCTTCCCCCCCCTCCTACCCTCCCCCCCCTCTTCACCCTTTTCTTTTTCTCTTTCTCTATCTGCTCCACCCTATCCTCATATTTCTTCTTTAAAATAAGGAGGAGTTACTGTTTATTCCTGCAAAGCTTCCTTGTCTAGGTTTTGTAAGATTGCCCGCCTTAATGTATGCACAAACGGTTGTAAACACACCTCATGTAAATTTATTGGATTGTTGCCTGTGACCCTCCATGAAAACCAATAAAACTGTTTGTTAAAAAAAAAAGAATGGACTCCAAGCGTCACTATATTAATGTCCACACTCTGTGTCTCCAATATGAGAGCGTCGCCCCAGCAATGCAGCACAAACTGCCTCTCTCCTCTCAGTCTGCTCGGGAAGGATCGCCAGCTCTAACCCACATGTAGCGGCTGCAGATTCCTCACACACACACACATCCTGGTTAGCAGATGATGTCTCCCATGAATGGTTTTTATATATTTGAAGTGAGTGCATGTCCTGGCGGCCTCTCTTGATTTTGAATAAATTTGTGTCTTTTACATACAGTATTATGCTATGGAGCTGGCGCTTCTTTTTCTTTTGTTTATATATATATATTATATATATATATATATATATATAGAGGTATCAGTACCGTGTTAGCCGAGCTTCAATAATCAAAAAATAAATAGATGATACCGTTCTGTGGCTAACGAAATGCTTTTATTTGTGCGAGCTTTCGAGATACACTGATCTCTTCTTCCGGCGATGTTACAATGAATGAAGCAAGGATAACTTAAAAACAGTGTCTCTTGGAATGTTATCTGTGCTTCTCCTTCCCCCGGTGTGGATGTGTTTTATGGCTAGAGGTGTCAAAGGGTAACTGAAAGCAAGTGAAGAAAGAGTGGTCCGGACGCGGGAAGGGCGCACAAAGCTGCTCAAACTCGATCCTGGACTGCGTGAGGAGGCCAGGGGTCCATTCTATATGTATGTGAGTCCCTTTGCTGTTTTAATTAATAAATGCGATTTCTTGTGAATATTTAACTGGAACCGTGCCTCACTCGTTTTTCTCATCACCCAACCCCCCCCCCCCCACGCATCATAACACCTGGTGGGAGAGCCTGGCTGACGCCTGGGAGTTAGCACTGATTTTCGTGCTGCCCTGGATACTGGAGAAAACCCCCATTACGTGACGAATAGATGTGGATGGGTTAAATTTAACCCCAAAGTAACCAATTTCTACACCAGCTCACACAGGGCCGTGTGAGTATAGCCTTATAGATTATATATCATCATTTCCCCTAACCCTATCAACATACAGCTATATCTAGCTGGGAGAGGCACAGTTCGCCCTCAAGGAGGTGATCACTAATTGTGGTTGCTTACACATGGCCGTGTAAGTATTATTATATTTACAACCCGCCCCCCACCTTTGGAACTACTGTCAATATTCATCACCATTATTATTGTATGTCTTTCTAATCCCATGCTCCCCCAATGTTTGTTTGTTCCCAGACCATGGTACAGATCGCAATAAAATTTATGGTATAAAAGCAACAATAAACATAGGAATCGTACTCACAATAAGTACATTAGACATGTACACGTAATATTTTACTTGAGGCGAAGGAGTGCCGGACCCGTGTGGTACAGCTAACAGCTACTCTTCTCCGTGACTCGCATCAGACCGGATGCAAGATGGCGTCTGACGTCACATCCGTTATAGGAGTGATGACGTCCGGTCGAGGAGCTCTGGAGACGGGCAGTGAGGGAACACGGCAACTCAAGAGCCTTCAGTTCAAGGGCAGCTGCAGCAACTGTGACTGGCTCTACGCGTTTCGCTGTCAATGACAGCTTCCTCAGGAGCACGAATAATACCCCTAATGGGTTCTTAACAGTATATATAGAGTATATAATTAATTTAATCAATCAATCAATCTTTTAGTTTTTTTTTTTTTTAAAAGAGCAATTCGAACACGTATTGTAGAACATCTAAGTAACATTAGAAGAGGCATACTGACACATAGTGTGTCAAAACACTTTGCTAAGTATCATAATTCAAACATTAAAGGTTTAAAGTTTACTGCCATTGAAAATGTGTTACAACATTGGAGAGGCTATAGATATAGATGTAGGGATATAGATTTGAGCAAACGTGAGATGTATTGGATACACAGACTTAATGCCTTAACACCCAACGGCCTTAATGCTGATTTTGAATTAGCTCCTTTTCTTACTTAATACACCCATTGCTCGGATTGGTCTCCCTACTGTAGCCTCTCCGATAAGTATATGGTTCCTATCAGTTCCGTTTAGATTATTTTTAAGATTTTGGGTCTTTTAGATATTACCTTTATAGTTAATTCATTAGCAGATTGTGTTTTTATTTGTGCTTTTTATATATGTTGATACTAATTTATCCTTTCATCTTTTTCTCTCTCCCGTTATCATGAGTTGCATGATCAAGTTTTTTATAATTTTTACACATAACTTTCTTCCAATTATATTTTTTTAATATTGTATTTTCAGTTTATTAATTGAATAAATAGTTGTAATGTTGCGTCGTTTTTGACCACTGAGTTATGTACCATCTAATTACGGAGAACCAGTGTGTTTATTAATTGATTGATTGATTAAATTAATTATATACTCTATATATACTGTTAAGAATCCATTAGGTGTATTATTCGTGCTCCTGAGGAAGCTGTCATTGATAGCGAAACGCGTAGAGCCAGTCACAGTTGCTGCAGCTGCCCTTGAACTGAAGGCTCCTGAGTTGCCGTGTTCCCTCACTGCCCGTCTCCAGAGCTCCTCGACCGGACGTCATCACTCCCATAACGGATGTGACGTCAGACGCCATCTTCCATCCGGTCTGATGCGAGTCACGGAGAAGAGTAGCTGTTAGCTGTACCACACGGGTCCGGCACTCCTTCGCCTCAAGTAAAATATTATGTGTACATGTCTAATGTACTTATTGTGAGTACGATTCCTATGTTTATTGTTGCTTTTATACCATAAATTTTATTGCGATCTGTACCATGGTCTGCCCTTGTTTTGCATAAAACTCATCCTACAACACCTCATGTCGGAGAGCTGATTTGACCATATTCCCTGCTGAAAACCACTGTCGTTACGGAAGATCCTGACCCACTTCTACCAGTTGTGTAGATATATGCGGTTTTAATTCTGACCTGCTGTAAGTAGGCATTGCTACAGAGCCAAGTTTCTTGCTCTATCCAGATTGTTTTGATTTATTGCACTATTATATGTTTCTTATTTTTTGGTGTATCCCTGACATCTTCGCTCCCTTCCCACCCTGGACAAGCTATCTTTGAAAGGAATTCGTACACATCCTGGATGGTTGAGAAATTTATTAGAGATCACCTTTTCACATATTTAATAAGTATATGCACTTTTATTCACAGATTGGGTGTGTTTTAGCGCCGTTTACAAATCACGTTAAGGAAACAGAATATAGCGTCAGACCTCGGTGCTCACTCACTTCTCCTGTGGCAGGGAATCCTCTTAGACAGCTGATACTGTAGGTGCTAGCGTTATTACATGCCCTACATGTTTCAGCAGACAGTGTTCCGACTTCATCAGGGGTGTATCCAAGAGATCTCAGATGCCCAAAGTTGTTGGGGAGCGCAAATATATGTAAGAGAAAAACATATATCCAATGGTGCAATATGTTTTCACGTGATGAGGGTTAAATCTTTCCAAATCCTATGATATATCTCACAAGTTCCAACAATATTAAAGGCACATAAAGGTATCTTTACAAGATGATTCCCAACGACAACCATATGGTGGGGGTTCCAGCAACACAAATAACCCGATAGAACCTTCATAAAGTGAAAGAGAGGACCGGAGATAGTGTAGACTGATAGGATAATTTTATAAACAGTAAGCTTATGGTAAAACACACTCACATGGTGCTAGAAAAATCATAGCAATTTGATCTGAAAGAGTGCTCCTGATGAAACCTGCAAAGGTGAAACGTGTAGAGTGTTGATGTGAAGGTGGAAGCTGTACCCAGTGCGCCTTCCATAAGAAGAATCCGTCTGCCGGTCTAAACATCCGGGGATCCGAAGCCGGAAGTGCGGAGATGAGCGACAGAGGTGAAGCTGAACTACGGAGGAGAGAGACCACTCCTGTTTCCAGCTGTCGTTTTCGATCTTTCAGATCAAATTGCTATTATTTTTCTAGCACCATGTGAGTGTGTTTTATCATAAGCTTACTGTTTATAAAATTATCCTATCAGTCTACACTATCTCCGGTCCTCGCTTTCACTTTATGAAGTTCTATCAGGTTATGTGTGGTTCCTGAAACCCCCACCATATGGTTGTCGTTGGGAATCATCTTGTAAAGATACCTATATGTGCCTTTAATATTGTTGGAACTTGTGAGTATATATCTCATAGGGTTTGGGAAGATTTAACCCTCATCACGTGAAAACATATTGCACCATTGGATGTATGTTTTTCTCTTACATATATTTGCGCTCCCCAACTACTTTGGACATCTGTGACAACACAGGGATTGAGAAAGCAATCCACATTTGGGTTGGAGCTGCAGACCTAATTTCGCTTGTATTTACACTGTATCATCTACACTTTACTAATCAATTCTCACGGGCACTGTCTGTTTGTAAGATGTGCACAAACTGACCTTCAATGCACTTATTTATTTATCACTCATATATTTCTGAAGTAGTTGCACTGATTATATTTAAGCTCCACTTAGATAACATTGTTTTGTTGCAGTGTATCCAAGAGATGGCAGCTGTTTGAAATTTATAGTACTCCAGATGTCCTGATTGGTGAATATGTATTACCAATGGGAACAAAAGGACATTATTCAGTATAACAAATAGCACTCATATGCAAGTACATAACAAAGCATAACCAATGTAATAAATAAATTATATAATAAATCATTAAAACATATCCAAAATAATACCAATACTGAATAATAATAATATAAAATAAATATACACAAAACAATATATGTAAATATAAATAAACTATTTTAAAAGTTGAATGAAAATCAGAAAGGAACCACTATTCTAATAAAAAAATATGTTTAATGATACCTAATCCAATTTTAATAAAATCAGATTATGATTCATGAAAGCCAGACCCTAGACAAGAAAACAGACTTTAGACTATAGTGCTAGTGTCCGGATTTTCGTTAAGACCTCCTGGAACAAAACTATTAAGCTTGAAGATCCAAAAGGTTTCCCTGCGAGAAATAACCTGTACCCTATCTCGTGGCAGAATTGAAGGAGAAATATGTTCCAGGTCCATAACCCTAAGACCAATAGTACTTTTGCTGTGACAGAGGAGGAAATGCTTAGATAGATAATGGTTGATGACACCATGCAAAATATTCCTCCAATACTCTAAAAGCTGAGTAGAGAGTGGTCTAGTGGTGTGACCTACATATTGCAGGCCGCATCCACAGGTAATAAGGTATACTACAAAAGTAGTCTGACAGTTGATCAAACCTTTAACTAAAAAGTTTCACCATTGGAATGAGATGAACATTTCTTGCTGGTATCTATAAAGGAACATGTAATACATCTCCTTCTATTACACCTAAAATTACCAATGGACCTTGAACCAAATACAGGTGGCACATGAGACCGTAATTTGGTGGGAGCTTGTATAGTTTTTTGGCATTCAGCCCTCCTGTAGATAATTGAGGGTTGTGGATCCAAGTGATCCTTCAGAACAGGGTCATGTGTTAATATGCCCCAAAGCTTATTAAAGAGGGCTCTCACCGAGAGGCTTCCGGTAACGTCATCCGACATGGAGGTGTAGTCAGGGAGCTCCGCGGACTCACCAGCATAACAGCATACAAAAATACCCTTCCACTAATAATTTCCACCCGATTTGTGATTCCCAGCTAGGGCAACAACCCAAGCATGTCTAAACAGCAAAGGAAGCCTGCTAGTCAAGCGGTTTCTAAATACTTTTCTCCGCAGCAGAAGAGCCCGGAGGCACCGGCCGAAATTCAAGATGGCAGCAGCACACGCGGCGAACAACCAGCACAAGCAAAGGGAACTCGGCCTAAAGAGACCCCGTCCGCTGAAGAACCGCTAACGAGAGCGTATATGGAGGAGCTCAGGGCCACCATGCATGCCAAGCTCTATTCCTCTCTCCAAGCTGAAATCAAAATGGCTGTCTTAGATTTCAAGCAAGAAATGAGCGGGCTGGCAGAGAGAACAGCAGGCCTAGAAGGCAAAGTGGATGACATCCTTCTGCGACAGATGGGGGCTGAAGAAGAGGTCTTCAGGCTCAAAGAAGAGATCAGCTGCCTCAAGGACGGAATGGAGGACCAGGAGAACTGGGATAGAAGACAGAATATCCGTTTTCGTATTATCCCAGAGACAGCCTCCTCCGTCCTTACCTCACAGACGTCTTCAACTCAATATGTGGCCCCCTGGAAGAAAGGGACCTAGAGATGGATCGTGCCCATAGGGCGTTGTGCCCACGATCAGAGGACCCCAACAGAAGAAGGGACGTCATCATCAGATTACATAGTTACACGACAAAGGAAAACATTATTGCTGCTTGCCGAGGAAAAGACCCACTTACCTTCAGGAACGAACCCTTTCAAATTTTCAGTGATCTGTCCAGAATTACAATGGTTCGGAGGAGGGAGATGAAGCCCCTGACTGTTTTCCTGAGGGAAAATGACATCAAATACCGGTGGGGTTTTCCATTTAAACTCACGGCAAGCCATGGAGGTAAATATCTTACCATAGGATACCCTGAGGATATGGCCCCCTACGTGCGAGCCCTGGGCCTGGCCCCACCGACTTCTTGGTCAGCTGATCCCCTGCCGACAACCGCACAGAGAGAAGATCCAGACGCAGGGGCCGCCGGCTCAGCAAGAAGCACCGTAATGGAACACCAGAGGACGAAAAAGCGCTAGTCGGCTGATCAAAAAAAAAAAACCTAGAACGAAATCAGCCTCTACCCAAGACCACCTAGCTCCCCTTAAAGAAATCTGCTAACCTCGCCGCCACGCATGTCTACTAACCTCACGGAAGGGCAGATCTGCCATTACAGCGTGATGCACCACAGAGCCCCTCGCGGGTGGCGCAACAAGCTCCAAGCCCCAACACATCTTCAGAAGGGAGGAGAGAAGAACCCGGCTTGGCGCCAGCAGCTCAACCATGGAATCCTATTCTTCACCAACGTAGCTTGCCTGGTTGCGGGATCGCCGGACCTGACGCTCTTTTGAAGCATAAAGTTGGAAATCCCCTTGGTTTGTTGGGGTGGGGGGAGGGAGGGGGGCGAGGATGGCTTACCTGCAACAGATGATCAAGAACTGTGAGTACTCTCTCTCTCCTCCCACGATTGATTCTGGACATTAATTAGGACATTGCCCCAGTGCCCCCCGTAGAAGCTGCCCCCCCATCCCCCCTACCCCCCATTCATACCCCACACCCCTCTCACCCTCGCCAGGTATAAAGCGAAGTCCCCCATTTCAACCTACATATCCCCTAGCACCATATGCCTCGGACTAACCAGCACTCACAATTTGTTGCCTTAATTTTACTGTATAGTGTCTTATAATCATATGTCAAAGTTGTTAATGTTTATTGTTCTTTTATTCCGAACTGCTAACCTGGTGGATTAGTATTTACCATGCTGAACTCTAAGTTAGAATTACTGACAAGAGCGCCGCGTTAACACCCAAGATCACTGAGATGCAAGGATTAATATATATAAGATAGGTCTGGCCCGCCCTCGCTGTATATATACCTAGAGATGTCAGTATACCCATCAGATTGCTAGTCACAGGTGGGCCAACTTGGAGTTCAGGGAGGCAACTAGGAATATTGTTGTTGAAGTTGCAGAATGTATATGTTGGCGCTCCCCCCCCCTCCCTCCCAACCCCTTTACCCGCTATATATCTGAAGCCAGTGCCCACGCTGGAATCCAGTTGATCGCATCACATATGCGAGAGGTCCGGATGCTTACACCACTGCTATATAAGATCACAGGGATGTATAACAGGAGATAACTGTCAAGAATTATATCGTGTTAAGATAAGATCACGATGTTAACCCTGACACAGTATGTACATAAGGAATTTGCTGCTCTCCCTCCCATTCCCCCCCCACCCCACCCCACTCCTCCCGCACATCGTCCCCCCCTCCCCGCCCCCTCCCTCCCCCACGAACATGGTACCAGTGTTTCCACCGAACCCCACCATGTCAAATACCCATTACTGGGTACTCAGAAGCCTATTCTGGCACCACCCCAGGCCATTTGGCTGTAAAATAGAAAATGCCGACCACAAAATATACTGTGCAAAAGATACCAGCATGCTGTGGGCCCTGACACAGAAGGTATATACTAGCCCTTCTCCCTACCCTCCGTGTGTACGTGTCAGTGGCTTAGAGACAAATTGTAAATATTGGTTCTGCTTCCCCTTCTTTCCCCCCTTCCCACCCTCCCTCCCTTACCCACCCCCCCTCCATCACCCCCCCCATACCTCCCCTTGCCCCCCCTCTCCCCCTAGCTGACTCCACTTTTAACTAGAACTCACCCTGACATAAGGCTAGCCATGCAATGTATCGCTCAATGCCTTAAAATGTACTCAATTGTATAATATGACATGTCCACCACAGCGCCTACGTGGATACTAACCGGGAAGATCAGAGTCTAGATCACTAGGCGCATAGGAATGAGCCGTCCCCCTCCCCCCCATCCCTCCCCCTCCTTCCCCTATCCCCCCTCCCCCCTACCTCCCCCTCCAACCCTGTCCTTACCCCCCCGCTTCTTCCTGTTCTCTCAGCCCCCCCCCCCCGATAAGAACAACTACACTCCACCCCAAGTGTACCCATGGAAGGCTACAATCCCCGAACTCTCTCGAGTCCGCACCTCCCCTGCACCTCCGACTTGGTGTCAACGGATTCCTCCCATTGGGCCTTAAGCCCAAACGCCGGTCAGTATTACCGGCTGCGCTCACACGAGGCCACTTTTAGGCCTCTCTTCAACTGGAAACTTAACGACTCACTATTGAACTACCCCGAGATTGAAAGAGAAATAAAGACAGCTCTCAAAGAATATTTCACCCTCAATACTGATTCGGTCTCTTCCCCGACGGTACTGTGGGAAGCCCTTAAGGCAACAATCAGAGGAACCCTCATTTCCATCGCATCCCACAGGAAAAAGGCCAAAACAAAGTCTCTTAGAGACTTGACGGACAAAATTATAGAACTAGAACGCCAACACAAAACCAATCCCTCCAAAAAAAACATACAAAATATTAACTTCCACTAGAGAGGAGCTTAAACAGCTACAACTAGAGGATGTAGAAAAATCGCTACGATGGACCAACCAAAAATATTACGATAAGGGGAATAAGGCCAATAGACTTTTGACTAGCAAATTAAGAGGAATACAGAAGAGATCACAAATTACAGCCATTAAAGGCAGGTCTGGTGAGATTATATATAACGATAAAAAAATCGCAGAGGAGTTCACCGCATGCTACACAAAGCTCTACAATCTTAAAACGCAGGGAGACAAATCGACCGATACAAATTTGAGAATAATTAATGACTATCTCTCTAATTGCCAACTTCCTAAACTAACGGAAGAAGAAATCCAAGTACTCAATGCAAGAGTATCAAAAAAAGAGCTGACAGATGCAGTAAAAACATTAAAGATCTCCAAGACTCCTGGCCCCGATGGCTTCTCCAATACCTATTACAAACGGTTCCTCCCGATTCTATCAACTCATCTCCTAACGCTATTCAACTCTTTTATGGATGGCTTCCCAATCCCGCCATCCATGACTAACGCCAGCCTAGCTATAATACATAAGGACGGAAGAGACCCGCTACAATGCGGAAGCTACCGTCCTATCTCCCTACTAAATAATGATCATAAACTGTACAGTAAGATCCTTGCCAACCGGCTGAACCCAATCCTACCTAGATTGATAAATATTGACCAAGTGGGATTTGTTCAGAATCGCCAGGCCTCCGATAACACCCGCAAGATCATAAACATAGTCGACCATGTCCGCCTCATGGGCTCCAAGGCAGTTTTCTTAAGTCTTGACGCGGAGAAAGCGTTTGACAGAATTGACTGTCTTTTCTAGATCATACAATGCAGAAATTTGGCTTCAATGACCAAGCACTTTATCGCAGCCCCTCTGCGACGGTTAAACTACCGGAGGGGCCGGCAAGGGCGTTCAAGATAAAAAACGGCACAAGACAGGGTTGCCCCCTGTCCCCTCTCCTTTTTGCCTGGACAATTGAGCCCCTGGCATCAAGAATACGGGACAGCGCTAATATCTAAGGCATATCAATCGGTAAAACTAACTACAAAATCTCCCTGTTCGCCGATGATATCATCCTCACACTATCCCCACACCTCCCTCCCCAACCTACAAAAGGAATTATCCAATTTCGGTAAGATATCAGGCTACAAAATAATTAGTGACAAATTAGAAGCCTTGAATCTGAGATACAACTGTTAAAGCTGAACTTTAACTACCGATGGAGCCCTTATACATAAAATACTTGGGAGTAAATGTATCAAAGGACTATCGCTCCCTATACCAATGCAATTATCCACCTCTTTTTGATAAAATCAGAAAAGATTTGGATAAATGGGAAGAATATCAAATTTCTTGGTCTCAGTTAAAATGATTATACTCCCCAGATTATTATACTTTTTTCAGACACTCCTGATCCGGGTCCCTGGGTCGGAATTGAAAGATATCCAAAACAGAATATTTAAATTTATTTGGCAAGGAAAAAGACCCAAGGTTGCAAGATCAGTTCTAATGTCACCAAGGGTGAAGGGGGGTATGGGGGTGCCAGATATCTCAAGGTATTATCATGCAGCTCAACTAAAACAAGCAGTTGAGTGGAACTCAGACCCAGACCAGCTCTGCTGGTTAAAGATCGAGTCTCACTATGCCAAAACTACGCTGTCCTATAGAGACAAGCAAGTCCCGCTGCACATGATTACATGCTCAAATGGGCAGCGGAACTAAATATGGAAATAGATAAAGAGGACTGGGAAGATATATGGGAAGCAGCATCAGGAACTTCCGTATGCACCACTATCAAAGAAAACGTATACAAAATAATGTTCCACTGGTACCACACGCCAGTGAGATTGAAACAAATCTACCCTCTGGCTTCTGATCTATGCTGGAGAGGCTGTGGACAAAAAGGGGACATGGCCCATATATGGTGGCTTTGTCCAGAAATTCAGAAATATTGGCCCACAATCCAAAATCTAATAAAAGAGGTCACAGACCTCACAATCCCCTTAGATCCACTGACCTACATATTGGGCAGGCCGATAGAGGAAATAGACCGCCCAGTATGGAAATGAATCTCCTTCATTTTAACAGCAGCAAGATGCTCAGTGGCGTCCTCTTGGAAGAAAATTCCCCCACCCCCTACGGTACAAATTGTGAGAAAGAGATTAAACGAGGTGATGTTAATGGAAAAACTGACAGCATTCCTCAACCACTCGACGGAGCGGTTCTATACTATATGGGAACCCTCGCTGACCCACTGAATGTACCACTCATATTCTCTCCCCAACTTCAATAACTACTTGGGACCTCCGGAGGGATGCGAGAAAAGGGCCGCCAGGGGGTAGAGGGGAACCCCTGCATTTCCTCACACCCCCCCACTCCCTGCTTCTCCCTCTCTTTTTCTGGAGTCTAATCCCTGGGACCACTGAGTGACCCGAGTGGTCAACCGCACCTCCGGGTGGGTACTCAGTGCCCCCTCCCCCCATCCTCCTCCCTTCTGTCAACAAAAAGTAAAACATAATTATTATGGTATTATGTTACTATTATCCTACAATGTTTGTAATGTGATGTATCAATGCCTAATAAAAATGTTTGAAAAAAAAAGAGGGCTCTCACCAACTTATGAGACTCACTATATTTTGTGGAAAAGACCGTTTTGTCCTGAGACAAAGGATCTATTCTTCTTAAAGACTCTAGCCTGGTGTTTCTCTCTAGAAGATCTAAGTATTTCTTGTCTATCTAGACAGTCTGCCTTCTGAAAAGATTCCTCTATTAAAGATTATTCAAAGCCCTTGTCAACAAATGTTTCCTTCAATGAATTACATTGCACAACAAAATCCAGGTCAGTGGAACAGTTACGTCTTAATCAACCAAATTGACTGAATGGGATGTTTTTCAGCCAACCTTGGTGATGACTACTGCACATGAAGATAGCTGTCTCCTTGATATGTACATCTGCCTAAATCTTGTTGTGAGAATCAATCTTAAGGCAGAGATCCATAAAAACTATGGAAATGGGATGGACCTTAGATGTAAATACCAGACCAAATGTGTTCAAAGAGAAATGATGAAATAAATCCTGAATATCCCCAAAATTAGAATCCCAAATAATAAGAATATCATCTATGAAACAGCCATAGAAGACCAGGCTCGCCCCATATGGTTGTTGGTCCAGACCTGGTTTTCCTCCCAACAACCCATAAATAAGTTGGCAAAGCTCGGGGCGAACCTGGTCCCCATGGCCATTCCACAGATCTGAAGGTGATACTGTGACTGAAATAAAAAAATATTATGTGTGAGAATAAATTCAATAATTGAAAGAATAAAATTATTTTGTGTACCAGACATTCCATGATCGCCACCAGGAAAGTGCTTAAAAGCTGCCAGACCTTTAGTTTGCTCAATGCATGTGTACAATGATTGTACATCACACGTGGCCCATATAAAAGATGATTGCCACTTTATATCCGAGATTGAGTCGATGACATGCAAACTGTCCCTATTATGCGACCTCAAAGAAGTTACATAAGATTGCAGATAAAAATCTACATACTGTACTGGGACAGATTGGATGTCATTGACCCAATCCCGGATATAATAGATCACCCAGGAGGATTTGTGAGGGATTTGTGCACCTTAGGTAAGTGATAAAAAATAGACACCCGGGGAAAAGTGGAAAAAATAAATTTAAATTCAACTTCAGTGAGAACACATCTAGTCTAGGCCGCCTTCAATAAAGTAAACAGTTGTTCCTGACAATAATAGTAGGATCAGATTTCAATTTATTATAAGAGGCCTCATCTGAAAGGAAACGTTTTACCTCTTCAATATAAACAGTTTTATCCAGTAGGACAATCCCACCTCCCTTGTCTGCCTGAAGGATAACAAGATCTTCCTGTTTTGTAATTTCTTTAGAGCTTCTTCTTCTCTTCTAGTTAAGTTTTCCTTTACGGGTTTTAATTTTTGGTCCTTGCATTACTGTTGCAGATCTCTATGGACCAAGGAGTAGATTGTCTCTATATCATTTCCTTTAGAGGGAAGGAAAAAATAGGTATTTGGGCCTGAAGGGAAAATGGATGATATGACCATCCAAATGGCATATCAATGAATCACCAATAAGTTGATTTGAAGGTCCTCTTGAAGATAAATCACCAATAGAGCCATCATTTGACTCCAAACATAATGCAGTGAGATTCTCTAAAGGATCATGATTATCAATATCAAATATCGGCACAAAATTGGTGTCGTTTTTTTTTTAACAAAAACTGTCTTTTAAAGTCAGTTTGCGTATGAACCGGTTAAAGTCCACAAACAAATCAAATGGATCAGAATAAGCATTGGGGCAATATGACAAACCTCTGTTCAGAAGATTAGTCTGATCAAAAGAGAACACGTGAGAATATAAATTAAATATACACTACCGACACACTTTATTGAAGTGTGGTCGGTACCGCAAGCCGGGAAATCTCCCGGCTTGCTAGTGGCCGCCCCTCGGCGTGCCGCGCGTCATAGACGCGCGGTCACGCGTCATCGGGAGCGTGCGCCCGCTGCACGCGTGTCCAGGGGCTCCCCGAGGGAGCCCTGGTGTCCCGCGATCGCGGGACAGCGGCAGGGGGTTCCGGGGGACCCGGCGGACCCGGCAGCGGTAGGGAGAGCGCCCCGATCGGAGGGCGCTCTTCCGCTGCTTCGGCGTGCGCCCGTCACACTCGGGCGCGCGCCAGGCTACTGCTGCGGCACAGAACGGGCAAATGCTCGAATAAACTGTGCCGCAGCAGTACGTTTTTGGTTCTGGTGGTAAACGTTTACTCATTTTTTTTTTCTTGGAACATTCTTCCAGCTCTGTTTCCTCTTCCACTGAACTTACTCTTTTTAGTGTCCGTGTTGGACAGTGGGAATTTGGTTCCTGAAATGGTGCCTGATAGGGCTCCTCAAAACTCAAAAGGGCAGAGCCCTTCTCTAAAAAATGACTAGTTTCTGTATGACACTGAGCTTTAGGCCTAGCTCCCAATTTTTCTAAAGAAAGTGGAGCTTGGTCACCCCGTTCATAACGGGATGTACCTGAGGTGCTCACTTTCTCATTATCTAGACAAGAAAAACGTCTCTAAAAGGGGTCTTGACTTATCATAATCAAACCAAGAAGGAATTTTAGGGTTAGGGGTATAGTTCTTATCATTTTTATTTTTATTAGCATATGGTCCAGATGGACTCCTAAATGTATCTGCTTTATTGTATCCTCCAAGAGTCCACTAGATTATTAAAATAATCTTCCTGATCCCTCACTAGTTTACCATTTTTTCGACCAACTATTTCTGTCTCAAAAGGTATGACTCTGGTGTTAACAGTATCATCCAGTGAGGAAAAACCCTCTGTATCCTTAAGTTCTTTAAGAGTATTGTATACTGTTTCTATCTCAATTTAAATTTATTTAAGTTTATCTTCTCCTTACTTTATCAATAATCTCATAAGGGCATTAGAACAATTACTTAAAATTTAATTCCACTCCTTACTAAAAGTTTAATTAGTGAAGAAGTTAGGTTTCTTTTAAATTCTCAAACCAAATGGTATTAATTTTTCATCTAGGTATTTTTGCAATGAGACACTGTCCCACCTGTATCTAATTTCATCTTTTAATAATCTGTCCAGTGTAGAAAAATTATTTTTCGTTAAAGTACCATTATCAATTGTTGCAGGGTTGTCTTTGCTAAAACGTCCTGCAAATGCATTCAGTCTGTTGTGACGATCAGTACCAGATTTTAACATTTCAAACTACGCTCAAAATACACTCTACTGAAATAATATAAATATAGAAAAATAATAATAATAATAAATAAATATATATATATGGAGATTGTATGGAGTCATGGTATGGAGATTTGCACTCACGGTTTGGTTAGGAGGCAGATGCTTGTCCCATATGTGGTGGTAATCAGGGGATCCTGATGTGTGGTAATCAGGGGATCCTGATGACCAAAAGAAGACAGCACACTGCAAAGTTGATGTCAAAAATGTGTATTATGAAACACAGGGCCGCCAACGTTTCGGTCCTCACAACGGGACCTTCCTCAGGGCTGTGCACAACAGACTAATACAAGCACCCATATATACCCCTAAAGGGGTCTTTTTGGGTATATATGGGTGCTTGTATTAGTCTGTTGTGCACTGCCCTGAGGAAGGTCCCGTTGTGAGGACCGAAACGTTGGCGGCCCTGTGTTTAATAATACACATTTTTGACATCAACTTTGCAGTGTGCTGTCTTTTTTGGTCATCAGGATCCCCTGATTACCACACGTCTATATATATATATATATATATATATATATATATATATATATATATATATATATATAAATAAAAATGCGATGTGTTTAATTAAGTCTAAATTTGTGCTGCTAGTATGTTAGGAACAATATGGAAAACAAAAATAAGTATTTGGGATCTTTCTTAAGGGATTGATTAAATGCTTGGATGACTGTGTAGACCATTTTGTGGCAATGTGTAAGCCACACTATGGTAATATGTAGAGATATTGAGTGTTATACTGTTTATACTCTGACTGTTCATTATTGTTCATACAGCCACGGCCCCTTTTATTCTCCAACATCACCGCATTTTTCCGGGATTATTTTCAGAATGCCACGCACTTCACTGCGTTCATGCCGCATTCTGACCGCATTCATGTTGCATTCACAGCCGCGGTTGATGCGCGGTTGATGTGTTTAATGATAATGGTTCGGATTTAATTGGTTGCAATTCTTCGCGTGTCCAACTTGCAGGTGTTTCGTTTAATACCACAGTGGTGTATTGTAAATTGGCCTTGGGACTGAAGGAAGAGGTTACAATAATGTATCAATTTAGGCTTTTCATATTAAAGAAAGACAAGCACCAGTTTCTGGTCTGGTTATTGTCCAGAGATTCCCGCCATGAGTGTACAAGTGCAGCCCGTGTTCCAAAAACCCGACAGAACGTACGCTTATTTAATATGGGCCGCGATTAATGCAACAGATGATAAGATGGCAACGGTTGTTCAAATTTATCAGTATTTTATCGAAAACTATGACCTTTACAAATTTTCGTCAGATCCTCATGTGTGGAAGCGTGCAATAAGAAAAAAGTTATGTAGCGATCCATGTTTTTTTCGTATTGATCCTGAATTTATTGGAGGGTATTGGTTTGTATCACCGGGTTTTTCCTGTATCTATGATCATGCAGACGGCAAAAGGCGAAAGGTCGTGTTAAAACCAACTAAGAAACATCAGTCGCTGGCAAGCAATGCGCCAGCACCAGCACCGGCTTCCAATAACGGTCCGACCGTCAGTGACAACCCTTGCTGTCTGTCCACGCACGGATACCTGCAGCCTGAGCCGGATTTCGCGTACAGGTTCGAGCAAGCTTGCATGTACCTAAGTGATTTCCAGCCTCATCAGCTGACTACAGGTGTAGTAGTCCCTGTCAACGACGTGTCTGATCAAAAATACTGGACTGGCAGTGGCCTGGCGCCAGCTGATTGGGAAATTCTATGGTGAGTAATGTCGTATTTTATTCTGTTTTTTATATTTTGAAAATATCAATATTAGTGCGATTCAAAAGTCAAGCGATTCTCCTGTAAGGAATATCATTGGCTGAGCGGCTTCTACAGTAGATACTGGACAATTGGTGAAAAGCTAGGCGCATTCAACCTTCTTGAAACGCATATGTGTGTCATTACATCTGCAGTAGGCGCATGCGCATGTGAACAGGAGACGATCCCCGAGAAAATTATTGGTGGGACTGACTGTGGGAACTTCTTTAGGGGACTGACTGACCATTACAGTAAAATTTTTACTTTTTTTTTGTTCCTCAGAAAAGAAAACTTTCTCATTTCATGCGGCAAACAACAAATGGAGGGATTCCGATGGATAATATCGCTTTGTGTAACAATGCCTGCACATTGCTGAATCGGATTTAAAAAACCACGTACCGGAGTGTACAGTTTAGTGGCCGTTGTTTTATGATTAGGATAGAATACCTGAAACAGTATGCTGATGTTTTCAGACCGTATACAATACTTTTTTATATATACTGTATAATAAACCCGAGAAAATAAAAAGTATGCGTTTATTCTACATGTATTCCAGTACATATGTGTATTCTATACCCGTACAGCATGTATTGTTTTAATACTCTTGTGATGTACAGTACTGAGCATGCCTACATTATACAGTACAGTATGCCTGGACAGTACTGTACATTCTAGAAACACTGTATTTTGTTACAGTATAAAAGGAGACAATGGAACAATTTAAAACAAATCAACATTTTCTTTTATTGGTGGAGTAAGTACAAAAACATTTATTTACAAATACTGTACAATGTAAAAACATTTTAAGTGTACAGAAATTCAAAACATCAACAGGTGTATGGTTTACTGCTACTGAAAACATTTATGTACAGAAAGTCAAAACATTTACAGTCAGTCAGTATGGTTTACAGTCACATGGTGTTATTTAAAAAAAAAAATTATTCATAAAATATACAAAACGCAACATCTCCTTTATTAAAGTACAGCAAGTCAAAACATTTATAGTTGGATGGTGTACAGAACAGTCATGGACATCCAGGGTTTGAAGGGAGCGATGATTCAGGAACACCCCCAAAAAAGAAAAGGACAAATATGGTGCAGCAAAGTCACACAATATCATGGAAAACAACGAAGAGAGACCATGGTGTGGACCAATATAACAAATTTATAGCAGTTTAAAAAGCATAAGAAATGTACTCACAATGTATACATCAAAATAGGGCACATAAGGTTTTCTTGAGGCAGTAGATCTCACGTCAGGAAAGGTGGTAGTCTGCCTGTTTGTTTCGAAACTCCCTCTGTCAGACCGCACTGAATGGCGTCTGACATCACATCCGTCAGGAACCGCACTTCCGGTTGGACGGAGGGGGAGGCAGGTAGTAGAACGGCACGGCAGATTCTTCACCTTCAGACCGGGAGCAACTACTGGTGTGTTGTAGCTCTATGCGTTTCGCTGAACTGGCGTCAGCTTCCTCAAGAGAAATATGACACCCTTAGTGGGTTCACTACTTAAATAGTGTGTTATACAATTGTTTAATTAATTAATTAATTAGTTAATTGGCTATTTAATCACAGGTTCTCTCACAGGGAGTACATAACACCGTGTTCCAAATATAAAAAAACAACAGTAAAATCTTTATTAAAAACAAATATCAAATATATAAAATAACTAAAACTAAGCAATAAACTCGGGAGAGAGACAAGAAAATAAAATGAAATGAAAATAAACAAACAAACAAACGGAGATATGAGAGAGAGAGAGAGAGAGAGAGAGATGATGTTGATACACATGTAATATGGGGTATAAGACAAAATGACATAGACATAAATGAATATATATAAATAAATATAGGAGAGGCACACTAGTGAACCATCCTAAGAGATGCCAATGAGGAATAGGTAGTGAAAGTAAACAGGCAGAGACAGACTCAAAACAAGGAATCAGAAGCAAACAGAGATAAGTGCAGATAGATCTCAGAATTAATTTAAGAATGGTGCTAATTCAAAATCTGCATTTAGTCCTTTTGGTATTAGAGTGTTAAGTTTATAGATCCAGTACATTTCGGGTTTACTTAGATCTAAGTCCCTACTTCGGCCCCTCCAATGTTGGATAACATTTTCAATAGCGGTAACTACTAGACCTTTAGGGTTAGAATTGTGAAAAAGTGCAAAATGTTTAGAGACGCTATGCGTCATTACACCTCGTCTAATATTACTTAGATGTTCAATTATCCGTTTTTTTACTGCTGTTTTTGTTTTTCCCACATATTGTAGCCCACAAGGGGCATTCCAACAAATAGATGACATTCAGTATAGCAATTCATATATTGTTTGATCTTAAAATTTTCATTTCGATTAATTGATTTGAAATTCTTCTTATTTTGTTGTTTGTGTTCACAAGCCTTGCAGGTTGAACAACCAAAGAATCCTTCAAGTATTTGAAACCATCCTTTATCTTTAGTGTCTATTTTTTTGAGGGCACTTGGAGCAATGATGTTTTTCAAATTTTTTGCTTTTTTGAAAATTATTTTAGGTTTCTCTGGAATTTCATTTTTCAATATGGGGTCATTAAGTAGAATATGCCAGTGTTTACGAATTATTTTGCCAATATTGTCTGCTTCTCTATTGAAGGTGGTCAAAAAAGCAGTGTCAAAGTTGTTATTTTGATTATTTTTTCTTATATTTGGTTTGATTAAATCTTTTCTGTCTAAAACCTTTGCTTTTTGGAATGCTACAGTATATCCAGAACGTCTTCTTTATATCATTTCTGGATAAATCTTGATTTAAGTGTTTCACATTGCTGTCCAAAAATTTCATCATCAGTACAGTTTCTACGCATTCTTCTATACTGACTATATGGGACATTGTCCATCCTTAATGGGTGGTGGCAACTGGAACATAGAATGTAGTTATTACTATCTACGTCTTTAAAAAAAGACCTAGTCTTAAGAATTCCGTCTTGAATGTAGATATTGAGATCTAGAAAATTTAATGAAGACCTACTAATTTTTGAGGTAAAATTCAAATTGTAAGTATTATCGTTTATATTATTCAGAAAAACTTCGAGATTAAGTTGATCACCCTGCCATATTAGGATGATGTCATCAATGTAGCGCCGCCATAGGACAAGGCCTGTCCCCATAAAATCGCCATGCCAGATGTTACTCTCCTCCCAGAATCCCATGAAGAGATTGGCATAGCTGGGGGCAAATCTTGTTCCCATGGCGGTGCCACATTTCTGAATATAAAATACATCTTCAAACCAAAAATAGTTTTTATGAAGTATAAAGGAAATACCATCTAGAATAAATTGAGCTTGTGTATTTTGGAGCTCAAGATCTTGACTCAAGAAATATTTAACAGCTTCACAACCAAGGTTGTGTGAAATGGAAGTATATAGGAAGAGACATCAATAGTTGCCAAGATGTAATCCTCCCTCCAGACAACAGTGTCTAGAAGTTGGAGAACATCTGTGATGTCTTTCAAATAGGACTTTAAAGATTTAACATACCCCTGTAGGAAACTATCAATATAGGCTGATAGATTGGATGTTAGGGAGTTTATTCCGAAAATAATAGGTCTTCCCGGGGGGTTTGTTAAACATTTATGGATCTTTGGGAGTATATAGAAAATTGGTCATTGGGGGGTTTTATTAAATAGAAATTTGAACTCCTGTTCAGTTAGAATTCCCAGTTCTTTTCCTTTTTCTAATAATGTCAATAGTTCTTTAGTAAATTGTTTCGTAGGGTTCTTTTTCAAAATGTCATATTACATAGTTACATAGTAAGTACATAGTTCCATAGTAGATGAGGTTGAAATAAGACTTCTGTCCATCAAGTTCAACCTATGCTAAATTTAGACAACAGATACTTTATCCTATATCTATACTTATTGATCCAGAGGAAGGCAAACAAAAAACCCCATTAAGGGGAAAAATGAATTCCTTCCTGACTCCAAGAATTGGCAATCGGATTAATCCCTGGATCAACATCCTTCCCATGTATACTTATTTGGTATATCCCTGTATACCTTTCCCATCTAAAAAGATGTATTTAAATCCCCCAAAAGGCGCCTTGCCTCTTTCAGATAATCTTCTCTATTCATGATAACAACTCCCCCTCCTTTGTTTGCTTGTTTAATTACTATATTGGTGTTCTCAGTTATCTCTTCTAATGCCTTCCTTTCATCTTTCGTGAGGTTATTTCTGATTTTAGATTTTTTATTTAATAAATCCTCAAAATCTTTAGTGATAAGTTGATGAAAAACTTTGAGATGGTTACCCTTAGAATTGATATTTGATATTTGTTTTTAATAAAGTTTTTACTGTTGGTTTTTTATATTTGGAACACAGTGTTATGTACCCCCTGTGAGAAAACCTGTGATTAAATCGCCAATTAACTAATTAATTAAACAATTGTATAACACACTATTTAAGTAGTGAACCCACTAAGGGTGTCATATTGCTTCTGAGGAAGCTGACGCCAGTTCAGCGAAACGCGTAGAGCTACAACACCACCAGTAGTTGCTCCCGGTCTAAAGGTGAAGAATCAGCCATGCCGTTCTGCTACCTGCCTCCCCCTCCGTCCAACCGGAAGTGCGGTTCCTGACGGATGTGACGTCAGACGCCATTCAGTCCGGTCTGACAGAGGGAGTTCGAAACAAACAGGCAGACTACCACCTTTCCTGACGTGAGATCTACTGCCTCAAGAAAACCTTATGTGCCCTATTTTGATGTACACATTGTGAGTACATTTCTTATGCTTTTTAAACTGCTATAAATTCGTAATATTGGTCCACACCATGGTCTCTCTTCGTTGTTTTCCATGAATGCTGCACTGAGTGAGAACCCTTCAGAGTTTCTACTTACCGTGTCCCCTGTGTATGCTGACTCTTCATTGACCTGCTAGTTTCCACTTACCTGTGTCCCCTGTTCATGCTGACTCTTCACTGACCTGCTGTAAGTAGGCAATCTATATGAGCCAAGATTCCACTGTTCATGATATTGTGTGACTTTGCTGCACCATATTTGTCCTTTTCTTTTTTTGGGGTGTTCCTGAATCATCGCTCCCTTCAAACCCTGGATGTCCATGACAGTTTATAAGGGAACTTGTACAAATTCCCTGTGAAGGTTGAGAATCTTTCTATTTCACCTTACAATTCACTTTCAATTGTTTTTCACTACACTTGATTGTATTAGTTGTCTAGCGCCGTTCTGAATCACTTGGGTTTAATGTACAGAACTGTCAGTCAGGCCTGCACAACTCCAGTCCTCGAGGGCCCCAAACAGGCCCGGTTTTCAGGATATCCTCGGGGACTGGAATTGTGCAGGTCCTGTGTGTACAGTAAGTAAAAACATTTCTTTGTTAATACAAGTTAAAACACGCAACATCTCCTTTATTAAAGTACAGAAAGTCAAAACATGTACAGCATAACAGTATGGTGTTATTAAAAAAAATTCTTTATTCATAAAATATACAAAACGTAACATCTCCTTTATTAAAGTACAGCAAGTCAAAACATTTACAAAAACATTTACAAAAAATAAACAACAGTTGAACAGTCACGCAAATGCGTACCCAACCAGATTGTCCTTCCAGGGCCAATGCCTTATATGGCGCAAAATGCCATTAATGGCGTCTCGAACGCTTTTCATTAAAAAATCTGTAATTGAAAAATAGCGCCGCAATTCCTCCACAATAGTCTTTCTTAAATTTTCAGGAAGCGCCTTTTTTTCGCGATTTCCTTCATAGTTCACTTTGTAGGCCCACTCGCAGTACACCAAGTAGGACACGTGGTGCTTAAAAATTAACATGGCATACTTGTGGGGTAAACCAGCACTCATCACCCTATACTTCTCCCTGAGTGGACTGGGAAGCTCGCGCAGGATGATGTCGGGCACCATATTGATGCAAGCGTATGTAGGTTGGGTTCTGTGAGCGGGTGTGCTTGTGGCGGCGGGCGATGGTAGGTTGTCTGGGAGGAAGCTTTCCTCCTGTCTTGGTCACCGTGTTGTCTCTTGGCGTGGTCTTGACGGGGTTGTCATGTTATCCTCCTCCTCAACGGCATACACAAAATCTTCTGGCGGAGGGGGTGCGCTTGCTGATGGAAGGTGGTCGAAGGTCCCATTCATCACATCCATGCCACCCTTCTGCTCCGGCGTTGGGGATACAGGGGCATGAACACCGAGCAAATGATGTATCCCCGCTATGTCAGTCTCTATCTTCTGCATCGTTGATCCATAGTTAGCATGGTCTCCAGAAGCAGATCTATCTTTGCCAGCACAATAGAATTCCCGGGGATATCCACACTTAACCCATTCAGCATGCGGTCTAACGAGCTGGTTCTTGTGCATGGTGTGCTGTGGACATCTGGGTGGATGGGTGCTACGGAGGATGACATGGGGGTTCCATGGAGAGAAGCGGCAGCGTCACCGAAGAAGGGTGGAAGAGGTGACCTGTGGATTTCCAGGAGAGGAGAAGCAGCAGCGTCGTCTAAGCGTAATGGAGAAAGTGAGCCGTGGATTTCAGGGGCACCAGCGGCAGCGTCGTCGAAGAGCAGTGGCGAAGATGGCCTGTGGGTTTCCGGGTGAGCGGTGGCAGCGTCGTGGACGAGTAGTGGCGAAGATGGGCTGTAGATTTCAGAGTCGTCGAAGTGTATTGGAGGAAGTGGTCTGCGGGTTCGATGGGTTGGCTGCCATTTGTTTTGCGTTCAGTGTACATCACCGTATTTCTTCTTGACATAATAAGGCTTACGTGTATTGAAACCCTTAGCCTTTGGGGTCAGCAGAAGGTTTTCTTTATTAGCCTTAGCCTGTCGCTTTGGCCTTGGCTTGGGAAAGGCTCCTGCCTTTCGCTTTATCTGCGTGACAGGCACGGCAGAGGCGAGTGGGTTCTTGTGTCCGTAGAATCGGGGTTGATCCATGGAAGCATATGGCACAATGCAGTATCTGGACAAGGGCAAGTTCAGATACAGATCATCGATTTGTGGGCTATGCAAAGTGTGTAATCTTTTATGCATGGCGACGAGGTACAGGTGTTGAAAGTGGGCGTACTCAAATGTGAGTCATTAACGTATAAATACACCATCCATTTTGTGGATTCACTGCACATTGAATACACATCGACTAAACATCGAACATACATTCTTGTGTTTGTATTTCTTTCTACTCGCAGCAATGCCTGTGAAAAAGATTTCAAAGGATCTCAGCATGAGAATTAAGAAGATGTACACGAGCGGACACCGAACTGCAGATGTCCAACGCTGGTTAGCTGCTTCTGGCCTCGTTGTGCCATCAACCACCGTGTGCTATCATGCACACGGAAAAACCAAACAATGCACGAGGACACCAACAGTAACTAACACGTAAGTATATTTATATAACTATATAATACAGTATATCTATCATTGTTTATATTGCTGCATATTAATAGAACAATATATTGTGTAGATCTATCTAATTTTATAGTTATTTCGGTATATTTATATAACAACAGTATATACAGTATATTGTTTATATTGCTGCATATTAATAGAACAATATACTGTATTGTGTAGATCTACTGTATCTAATTTTATAGTTATTTCGGTATATTTATATAACAACAGTATATATATTGTTTATATTGCTGCATATTAATAGAACAATATATTGTGTAGATCTCTCTAATTGTTTACTGTTTTTACTGCAAATGATGTGCTGTGCTTGTGGCCTACTGCACTGTAACTTACCGGATTGTTGTTTTTCTGTACATTGTAGGGAGACAACTCATCTGGTCGACAAAATAAGTGAAGAGAATGATGAGAAGAGTGCATTAAGGGTCAAATACACTCTGCACCAAAATCACAATCTCACTGTATCCGAGACCAGCATAAAGAAGATGAGACGCAGAAATGGATGGAAATATGGACGTGTGAGGTTAGTACTGGACAGTACAGGAGGTAAAAGTGTTGTTTTAGAAACTGTACTGTACCTCTAAAATTATTTATTCCTTGTCATTACAGAGCGTACCCAATGATAAGGGACGTTAACAAAATCAAGAGTGTGGTCCAGGCCCAGGCATGGATCGACAGTGGAGAAACTTTCCAGGACTGCATCTTCACTGACAAGTCTACTGTTTCGCTGGAGAGATTTGCCACCTTTGCATTCCACAAAAAAGGTCGCATATCTATGAAGCAGTGTCCATAACACCCAGTGAAGTTGCATGTGTGGGGTGCCATCTCTAGGCGTGGACCAGGATGCATCGTCATCTTTGAAGGTACAGTAGCGGCCGGGCTGAATCTAATGCGGCTGCCCTCGCAGTTTAAAAATAGCGCGGGCGGCGCGAGGCTGTCTTCGGCCGAAAACCGGCTGGTTTTCCCGCGCCTCGGGCGCTTTCAATAGTAAGCGCCATTAGCGCTTATCTATTGAAGCGGCCGCCGCGCGGGAAACTCCGTTTTTAAACGGAGAACAGACCCGCGGCTACCCTGCTATGCACCCGGCAAGCTTTAGAATAAGCTTAGCTGAGACAGTACAGTAAAATGTATGTCACACGCTTTTGCCTTACGCACTGTACTGTACTAGTGTGCAGTTTTTTGAGCACTTTTCTTTTCTTGTTATAGGAATCATGAATAAAGCTTTCTTCCAAGACAAATATGTGCCTGAGATTGTGGAATACATCACACGTGAGGTCCCGGATGGTCACCGTTTCTACCAGGACAACGATCCGAAGCACACCGTGTCACCAGCGCATATCCTTGAGCGCGGTATCAACTGGGTGAAGACGCCAGCGGAGTAAGTGCGGTAACCGCGTCTCATTTTTTCCCACTGTTTATACAGTGTACTGTATCTCTTAAACTAATTGTCCTTTTTTTCCCCCTCCAATGACATATCGCCAGACTTCAATCTTATCAAAATGGTCTGGCATCAGCTGAAGGACCATATCCGAAAAGTCGTGAAACCCTCCAAAAAGGATGAGTTGGCGCAAGGCATACAGAGTTTTTGGAACGATGCAATAAATATATTGTGACTGTGTTGCCCATTGTGATTGCGCGTAATGGGCAAGCATCAGGAAGGTAGTATGGTATAGTACTGTACTGTAGTATTGTAAGTACAGTATGATACAGGTAAGTATGGCACAGATTTTTTCTTTCCTAGTAGTCAGAGTATACAGTAGTTCCAGTATAGACTAGTTTGACAGTACTAATTGCATACTGTAGTCCAATATGGAGAAGCTATACAGTACACAATGCCATAATACAGTATGCACCTAACTGCTCAATTGTCTTCTTTCCAGAGAGAGCAGTACCAGCCATCTGGTTACAAAGTATTTAACAGTAGTCAGAGTATACAGTACTTCCAGTATAGACTAGTTTGACAGTACTAACTGCATACTGTAGTCCAATATGGAGTAGCTATACAGTACACAATGCCATAATACAGTATGCACCTACAGTAACTGCTCAATTTTTTTCTTTCCAGAGAGAGAAGCACCAGCCATCTGGTTACAAAGTATTTAACAGTAGTCACAGTATACAGTAGTTCCAGTATAGACTAGTTTGACAGTACTACACAGTACACAATGCCATAAAACAGTATGCACATAACTGCACTAATTTTTTGTTTTCTTGTCTTCTCAGAAAAAAAGGATGGACTGGGGGAGAGGGGGGCTATCCACCGGCCGGCCCTCAATTTCCATCTGACAGAAGAACTTAATAAAGACTGCATTATGTATTATTCATGATTATTTTTATATTTAATTTTTTGTTCCTGATAAAATAAAATAAATATTTATTTACATTCATGATAATCATAATCATTGACAACAACCCCCCCCCCCCCACACACCTACTGTACACCAAAGAAAAAGAAAGAATGACAAAACAGCATGAATCAGTTAATGGGTTTTTTAACTCTCAATTCTCACAGTGCTGTGCAAATCAGATTTACATATCAAATTCGAGAAAGGATTTTCCAAAGCGTTACCGTAAACAAAGCCTCAAAGGGTTGGGGGGGGGGGGGGTTTGGGTTAGTCATGCTCAGTAATCAGCTAGCTCCCATCTCAAAGAGGATTACACGCAGGTGCATAGAGAGGTGATGCTCGGCTAGGGATGGATTAAAAACACAATGACAAGCTTCATAAACTGAATGACTGTAGATAAGAGTTTCAAATCCTTGAGCGAGCCTTGTGTGTGCGCGTGGGGGAGGGGGGTACAGGGTACAGCAGCATGAATGATTAGTTCTACTGCAGTTCAAAGAAATGGCATATTTTCAAAAGGCAGGTCATCATAATAATGTGATCCCTACACCCTCAAATACAGTACTGTACATAAAAAGCACACAAATCAACCATGTGCAGTCAAACGCACAGTGTCGCAGTCAAAAGCTACAGCACAGATTGAATATCGTAATATCAAGATGGTTTATGCAGGCTTGTGTGGAGAAAAAAAAAATGAGGAGAATTTAAAATTTTTTTTTATTTTTGGTCATTCACTCACTCAAGCAAGCAGTGGTGAACTTTCAGACGCATGCGCAGTAATCATCAGCTAACAAGCAGGAATGTGATTGAAACCAGAAAGACACACATTCAAAGGAATGGTGTGGGAGAGGTGTACTGTACTGTAGATAAGATAAGAAGTTGAATTACTGCAGTGCAGTAAATTATCCTGTGTGTGTGCGGGGGCGAGCGAGGGGAGAGCGCTGTACTGTATATGCCGAAATGTGACACTGTTACAGCACACGCCACACGCCTATGCATTTCAACAATGTTCAAATGAGACATACAGCACTGCACATGCATGTATAAATATGCAAATTTACAATTACTGTGCGCGCACACGCAGACTGTGTACTGACGTAGGTTGAACTGCTAAAGTACTGTATTAGACTTCCAAGACAACAGCTCGCGAACGCCCCCTGAGTTTTTAGACGGTATTGCAGTATTGCAGACAGCGATAATAAAATACTAATATTATTGAGCTCTAAAATAACGCAATTCACTCCAGACTAAAAAAAAAACGTATCTGCCCGCGATTGTCAGAGTGCCGCGGATCCGGCCGCATTAGGATAAAGGCGGCCGCCACTATAGTTCAATTAACTATGCAGAGTTTTCATACTGCACCGACACACTTTATTCGAGCAAATACCCGGTATGTACCTGGCAGATACCTGGAATGCGCCGCTCCTCACCTCTGACAAGCCCCGTTGCATTTGCCTTCCCAGCCTGGGTTCATGCCTGGCTGATGGGCGGCTGATCTGTTAAATGATAATGATTAGGATTTAATAGGCTGCAATGCTTCGCGTGTCTACCAGATGGCATAAATTCATGAATTGTAATGCAGTATATATATATGTAGTGTGCAGTATTGCAGCCAACGGGAATAAAATGCTTCAATCCCTGCCGGAAAATAACTCAATGCACTCGGGCAGAAAACAGTCACAAACCTCAATACACCCGGGTATACCCGAATTCGTGGGACTAGCCGAGCTCGAATAAAGTGTGTCGCCAGTGTATCTGTCATGTTCCGTATTCATATCTAATATTGTAAGTGATAAAATATCAATTACTTTTATGTCTTCTATTAACAGGTGAGAGCACTCTTATTGGAGTTCTATATATTGTTACATTGTATATGTTTAAATGAACTAACTCCTGTATAATTGGTAGTCTACTAATTCTTATGACCATATCCTAGTTGGTCTGTATTGATTATTGTTCACTATATATCATACCTTTAATAAATTAGTATTATTAAATTTAGTATATTATCCAATTTGAATTCTTTAAAGCATTGTGTTTTCTCTGTTCAGTTTTGGATATTGATGGATATATATGTATATAGTATTATAAATACAACTGTTATATAATGTTCATTAATATGCTATATAAGGGACAATATCCATATTTAATAATCAGGTAATTGATATTTAATATCAGTATATTTCCTATTGCTGCTTGGTCAAACAAATAATTAAATCTCCACTCTCATACAGTAGTTTATTTTTGGGGATGTAATATGGTAAAGTAAGCTAATCTTCTCATGCAGTAGTTCTTGTACTTGTTTTCTTTGTGAGATATGAAGAGCCATTGTTTCAGTATTGAAACTGTATAGACGGATGTTTATGGTTAATAACTGTGAACCACTTAAGGTCTAAACACCACATAATGTATAATAATTGGACTTGATTTGAGGTCTCAATTAGTGCACCCATATAGTGCTAATGGCTCTCCATACACAATACAATGTATATTGCTGTATATAAATAATCCGATATATTGATGTATGACTTTCAATGCCATTAAATATTTAACATCAAGAGATGCAGTTGTTTAGAAAAAGAATGGCCGCTGCAATCAGGGAACCAATAGGAAAAGGGAGGTGACTACATAAGGAAGTAGGGAAAGGTAGGTGAGCATTAACCCCTCAAGAAGCCATAGAGGTGAAACGTGACCGCTCACATCGCTTCCCCGAGCGGCAAATTTGAAACTTGCCTGTCTCTGCAAAGTTTCTGAGCCTCCGCACGCATCAGCACGCATGCGGAGGGGGAAACTATAGCCGCGCTGATGACAGATGCAGGGGGTTAGTGCATCTGCTCAGCACGGCTCAGCGAGGCTGAAGCTACTATGTCCCAGGCCATGGCTTAAAGTGTGATGGTCTCTTCAGGCACTATAATCCACAGTGGTTGAGGTCTTTTTTTAGAATGTGCTTTTGTAATCTTCTGATTTTAACAAATTCTCAATCTTGTTGGGAAATTTCTGTCATCTGTTTCTTGTACATCATCCTCTGCCTTTATTTCTTGTCTTCTTTCTTCCTCCTTACGGTTCTCACACTTTCTCTTAAATGGTCTATTTTATATGCTGTTTACTCCACAGGCTAAATGTACAACAAAAGCACATTATTTTTTGCCTTTGCTTTATATTGTAGTCTGGTCATACTCTGTGTAATGCAAAATTGGCTATTTCCTGAAAAATGGGAACACATATAATGGAGTTATATATGACGTAGACGGCAACAACAAAAAAAGACCCCTCTTATCTTTATGCATTAAATATAAAATACACATTTAGTTATTTGAAGCAGGATTTGTTTCATAGCAGGTTCAGTAGTAACTGGTAATATCATTGTCAGTGACGCTTGTGAACCTGGTTTCTGTCTTCTGGTCATCAGCAGATACAACAGCTGAGGACTGCTTTAAATTATGTATGGTACTCAAACTATCAACATTTAAAAAAAACTGCTGGTAGCTGTATCATATGTAATAAATGTTTTATTTTTTTATCAAGGTTAATCTCACTTTTGAACTAATGTCATTATTGACAGACAGGAGGAAAAAAAGAAAGGATAGAGATGAATAATTTGATATCGTATTATATTATAGTGTATAGCAAATACAAATATCACTTGTGAGCACATTCACATGTCTCTGACCAGTCTGCAAACCTTAATTTCTCCATTATCTCGGCATAAAAGACTGCAGCCAGGGATTCTGGGTAATGACATGCAAATGAGCACTTACAGTGTGTCGGTTTTGACTTCTTGTCCATTTTAACATGGATCCTAATACAAATAGGGATAGAAATACGCCAGTAGCATTATCAGAAAATGATGTTAATTTTGTAATGCAGCTACATTAAACCTTATTTGCATGGCTCCTAATGCTTCATAAGTGTGATGAATTTGAAAAGTAGTGTGTCTTCTTTCCGTAAAAAGCAGTGGCTCATCCTTCTCTGATCAATAAAGAATTAATTCTTATTTGACTGGTTGTTTTTTTTTAATTGAGTAAATCATTGTCCATTTAAATGTGCTAGAAACATGGGATGGATACAAAATAGTGTATTGATTATACTACATAACTACTGGGTTTTCATGAAAGCCAAAGCAACAGCTGTGCAGTTGGTTTTCTGTCCTGCTAATGTAATTTGAGATTGCTCCTAATGTGGACCAGCATAATCAACCAATATGTGGCAGTAGTTTCAATTGATTAGTCCCCTACTAAAGTCATGTAGTCAATGGATATAGTTTATGTTCTAAGGCGCTCTATAGCTCACTAAGGTGAATGTCTGCTTAAGCACATATAGAACACATTATTCATTACAAATACTATCACACTGGGAGAACACCATACTCCAGACTCCATCACAAAGGAGTTCAGGCATTACTCTTGTATACCAGCTGCCATAGTATTGAAGTGGCAATTGATAAACCACCCTTTGGGATTACTATGACTTTAAGGGGTTAACTGTGTGGGCTCACACAGGGTGACGCCCTTTCCCCCTCACATGGTGCTGTAGTGACTCAGCAGAAGTTAGGCCCTACTCCTATCTGCCTGGAGACAGTGATGTCTCAGGTATATATATGGAGGGAGAAGGTTATGGAAGGGAGGTTCCAGCGAGGTACAAATGGAGGAGCCTCAAGTGTACATAGGTGTAAATAGGTTTCCCGTCAAGTTAGTTCCGGCCCCATGTTATTATTTTTGAGTTAGGGAAGTGCCCCTTTTAGATAAGGTCAACCTGTGTCCTGTAGGGACTGCCCCAGAAATGGGCCTTTAACTCCAATAGAGATCAGTATCAGAGAGCCCACTGGTTGTGAACATGCATCCAGAGTGAAAGAGGTGTAGTCAGTGGCTAATAGATACTCCTGTTGCCTCAGCACCAGAGTACTGTAGATGAGGGAAGGAGGCCAGTGAAGGGGGATGGCGATCCCTGAAATATATTAGCGATGGTAGCCCAAGAGGGACACAAAGAATCCACAAGGACACGGGTCAAATACATAGGGAGCATATTGCTGAAGGTGAATCCTGTGCAGCACTTCACATAGGGAGCATATTGCTGAAGGTGAATCCTGTGCAGCACTTCCCTTGGAGCATTAAGTGACGGTGTACCTTAGGGAAGGAACAGTTGGAAGAACCCATTTTAGATTACACTGTGTTGTATATACAGTAGTGTGGAGGCTGTCAAAAAAAGGAGAATGTTTGTACCATAACAGTTCCTGGTGCCCATCATTGTTTACCAAAGCCCAGCCTTTACGAATACAGCACCATGATAAATATTACCATGAATGAGTCCTTCCATGTACATAAAATATTGAAGTAAACTCCTTTGGAGCCGGGCACGGAGGGTTACACATTTGAAACTTTGTTTAAATCTGCTAAATATTTTGGAAAGTTGTGTGTCTGTTTGCTATGCATTTGGACACCTCTTAAGACATCGTAAACACATTTTGCATGATTGTTCCTGAGATCAAGGAGCAGGTTTTTGTCTGTTTGGATACAATTAGACACCATTTTGAATTAAGATGGCAGACTGAACAGATGGATTTTATCCAAATTCAGCAGGACTGGAATATTTATATATATTGACTTTACAAGTCAAGAACCCAGGTCTTCTCTGACCTGTGTGAGGACACTTGAGGACTCTGATTTTTGCTGCCGGCGGCTCACCAACCCGATGAGGCGGTGACTATATGTGATCACAACTGCCTATATATATGCTTTCCTTGTGAGTGAGCCTGTTTCCTCGAAACCTTTTATCCTTGTCAATAAATGTCATAGATTTTATGCTATGGGCTGTGCGCTTTCTGTTCTTCTTGTTGCAGATTTTGTCTGGATTGGTTCATCCTTTTGAAAGCAGCCCCCCACCCCAGCTTGGATTCATATTTCATTAAGTGGATTCTAAAAAGGACTGTTTTTTATTAATTTACATTTATATTTACATTTTGTTTTTTTGCTGATTTTATGTTTAATTATTCCTTGATATGTAGATCTGTGATGTTTTCTTCATGAAGCATCTCTTTATATATAATTTATAAAAATAGATTTATTATAATATATATATATTGATTTTAATTTAAATCATGAGGCGCTGCTTGTTTTTTCTTTATATATACAGTATATATATATATATATATATATATATATATATATATATATATATATATATATATATATATGTATATATATATATATATATATATATATATATATATATATATATATAGTAACACAAAAAAAGAAAGAACTGCTCTGGGGACTAAAAAATAACAGAATACCCCCTATAGATTAGAGAAATTCCAACGTGATAATAATAGACACATGTTAGCTCTAATGGTGCTGTGAGGTATATCATATATAAAGACAAAAACAAAGAACCTCCAAGAAAAGCACTCAAGATATAATCCAAAAATTGAAAAAAGGTTTATTAAAGACAGACTAACAAGCATAAAATGTACTAAAAAAAGCAAAACGTACACCCGTGAACATTTTTAGATACAAAAAAAAGATATCTAACCCATGAACTCTTAGGTACACACATATACTAAATCTAATGCAAAACGCCCTCAGAAGAAGCCATGGCGAAACACGTGTTGGGGTTGTCACTGCATACGTCTCCATCTGCATGGATGACGTGTATGGGCGCGTATGCGAATCAACAGCATACTGCTAATTACTGAGCTCCGTGTACACGTATGTATGTATGTCTTTATTTATATAGTGCCATTAATGTACAGAGCGCTTCACGGTAGTAATCCACGTGATAATCATATATATAACAAATAATACAAATAACAGGTCATGGGAATAAGTGCTTCAGACATAAATGTAACATTTCGGAAGAGGAGTCCCTGCTCCAAAGAGCTTCCAATCTAATTGGTAGGTAGGAAGAATGTACAGAGACAGTAGGTGGGCATTCGGCTAAGCGCGTCTGCAAGAGGAAAAGCTTTATGTATCATGTGTATAGTATTATCCACGGCGCTACTCACATGCTTCCTTAAGTAAGTGTGTCTTAAGGTGGGTCTTAAAGGTGGATAGAAAGGGTGCTAGTCAGGTATTGAGGGGAAGGGCATTCCAGAGGTGTGGGGCAGTCAGTGAGAAAGGTTTAAGGTGGGAAAGGGCTTTAGATACAAAGGGGTAGAGAGAAGACATCCTTGAGCAGAACACAAGAGTCAGGATGGGACATAGCGAGAAGTTAGAGCTGAGATGTAAGGAGTGTAAAGCTTTAAAAGTGAGGAGGAGAATTGAGTGCGAGATGCGGGATTTGCTAGGAAGATTTTGGAAAGAGTAGAGTGATTCTGGCAGCAGCGTGTAGGATAGATTGTAGGGGAGGCAGGTGAGAGTCAGGAAGTCCGGACAGCAGGAGGTTACAGTAATCGAGACAGGAGAGAATGAGGGCCTGAGTCAGAGTTTTAGCAGTCGAGCAACAGAGGAAAGTGCGTATCTTTGTAATATTGCAGAGGAAAAAGCAACAGGTTTTAGAAACATTTTGAATGTGAGGAGAATGTGAGAAAGGAGTCGAGTGTGACCCCTAGGCAGCGTGCTTGGGCTACTGGATGAATGATAGTACTTCCAACAGTAATGTGGAAGGAGGTAGTAGGGCCAGGTTTGGGAGGAAGTATGAGGAGCTCTGTTTTTGGCATGTTAAGTTTAAGTCAGTGGAGGGCCATCTAAGATGATATCGCAGTGAGACATTCAGAAACTTTGGTTTGTACAGCATGTGTAAGGTCAGGGGTTGAATTTGTGCATCGTCAGCAAGAGATGTGCTTAGGTCACCTAGAGAAAGTGTGTACAGAGAAAAGAGAAGAGGTCCCAGTACAGAGCCCTGGGGTACCCCCACAGAGAGATCGATAGAGGAGGAGTAGGTGTTAGCAGAAGAGATAATGAAAGTATGATGGGAGAGGTAAGAGCAAATCAAGGATAGAGCTTTGTTATGAATACCAAGAGTATGGAGAATGTGGAGGAGAAGATGGTGGTCCATGGTGTTTAATGCTGCAGTGAGGCCGAGTAATATGAGCAGAGTGTAATGACCTCTGTCTTTGGCAGCATGGAGGTCATTAGTTATTTTAGGGAGGGCTATTTCAGTCGAGTGAGCAGTGCGGAAGACAGATTGTAGAGGGTCTAGGAGAGAATAGGTGTTGAGAAAGCGAGAGAATACAAAACGTTCCAGGAGTTTAGGGGCAAAAGGCAGGAGGGAGACAGGTCGCTAGTTATAAAGACAGGTAGGGTCAAGCTTGCTGCTTTTGAGTAATGGTATAACTGTTGTATGTTTAAAGGAGGAGGGAAAGGTACCAGAGTAGAGGGATGCTAGAGAAAGATGTTTAAGAGATGGGAGGGAATGGGATCAAGAGGGCAAGTGGTAGAGGGAGAAGAGGAGATCAGCAGTGACACATGCTCCTCTAAGAGTGGAAAAACAGTCAAGGAAGGCAGGAGGAGAGTTAGGAAGTGGTGTAGGATGGGAGGAAGAAACAGAGGGGATTTTCTAACATCTGGATTCCACCTTTTCCTTAAAATAGTCAGCAAAGTCCTGAGGTGATATGGAGGAAGAAGAAGAGGCAGCTGAGGGTGCTCTGAGCAATGAGTCAAAGACAGAGAAGAGTCAGTGTGGGTTAGACTTGTGCGTGTTGATTAGTGAAAAAAAGTAGGTTTGTTTAGCTTGAGAGAGGGCATACATTTGTAGTGAAGGAAGTCTGCGAGAGTGTGATATTTCCTCCAGAGGCGTTCAGAGGAATGAGTGCAGGAACGCAGCATGCACGTATGGGAATTTAGTCAGGGTGTGTGGTTAGAAGGGTGAGGACGGCAGAGAGAAAGCGGGGCATGTAGATCAAGAGAGGAGGAAAAGGCAGAGTTGTAGTTCCTGACCAGGTTGTCAGGGTCTGGAGCAGAGCTGAGAGAGGAGAGGGAGGAACGTAAAGTGGAATCAAAGGCTGGTAGGTTAGTGGAACACAGGTCTCTGCAGTAATGAGGGGTAGATGGAGATGGAGAAGGGGAGAAGCGAGAGAAAATGAGATGAGGTGATGGTCAGAGAGAGGAAAGGGGGAAATGGGGAAATCAGAGAAAAGAGAAAAGAGAAGAGAGAAAAGTTTTTAGTGAAAACCAGGTCTAGGTAGTGGCCATCCATGTGGGTGCTGACGGCAGTCTACTGTTGAAGGCCAAATGAAAAGTTTAGAGAGAGAAAGCGGGAAGCCCAAGGAAGAGTAGGGTCTTCATGTGGCAGTTGACGTCCCAAAGGAGAAGAACAGGGGAGTCTGAGGAGAGAGAGAGCCAGGATTCAAAGTGAGAGAGAAAGGCCAAAGGGGGATGAGTAGAGGTAGGTGGGCTATAGATGACCGCCACGTTGACAGGGAGAGGAGAAATGATCTGGACAGAGTGAGCCTCAAATGAGGGAAAAGCAAGAGAGGGAGGAATATTTTAAGGAATATAAAGTATATCTGCTCTATTTCTGCCCTGACATTGTGGTATTTTGCTGCAGCATATCTATCAATGAGCCAATTCATGTTATCATAGTGTTTGTTTTATGGGAACATGTGCTGCTTATGCACCTTGCTATTAGTATTTATAGTGTTTTGCATATGTTCTGGATATCTGGATACCATCTACCTATATTGAGGGTTATTTTTCTATGTCTGCTTGAGGGTTATTTTTCAATGTCTGCAGGTTTGACATATGCATTTTTCTGTTTGTCCACTGCTTCAGCAATTCAAAATCAGTTAGACCGGCCGGTCTTGATTTCAGCAGGAAACTTTTTATCATGTCCCTGCTGAATCATATTTGGATTTAGTATACAGTACTTGTATACCTAAGAGTTCATGGGTAGGTATCTGATTTCTATATCTACGGATGTATGTTTTCTTTTTGTAGTAAATGTTATCCATGTTAATCTGTCTTTAATCAACCTTTTTAATTTATGGATTATACCTTGAGTGCTTTTCTTGGAAGTTCTTTGTTTTTGTTTCAAAAGTTGGAAAATTGCTAAGTAAAGGTGACGCAACCATAACTTCCCTCATGCTTTGCCGATGTCATCATACATGACGTCACATATATCACAAATGACATCACCTATGACATCACCTATGACATCACCTATGACATCACCTATGACATCAAATAGTGGTATTGAACAGTGCTTCCACAAAAAAAAATCAATAAGAACTAAATTGGTGAATATAGAAATAGCGTGAATATTTGTGAATATATTTGACACTAGTACAGTGATATATGTGAAAAATATATAATAGTTCTTGGGTGATGGAAAATGATCCGATAACCTCCGGTGGGGACTTGTTTCCAAGAAGTTCCCTTCAACATATAAACTCTCCATAAATTCCAGAGGAAGCACGATCAACCCAAATAAGAAGAAAAATATAGTGCACACAAATATATAAAGTTTACTTTTTGAGAAATCTTGAATCTTATAGATATCCTACTTACAATGTGTAAGCTTCTATAAAGCATATCCCAAAACTGTGCAAATGTAATTTCTTCTTGTGTTGATGTTTCTCTTAGTGGGAGTCTACCTCAGGGTAATCGAATAGAAGAGATCATGGTGCAGATCCAACATATAATTTTATAAAAAGAAGGCAAGTACTCAATATACTCACATTTTGTACATTTTAAAAATGCATGTAAGGTAAAAAAGTGGACTGGTGGCCCTGTCTGTGGACTGGTGGTTGGAGTTGCGTCTGTGGGTCTGTGCTCGTGTAGGGGTTATCAGATCAATAATGTTTCTGGCGTCCTTACTGCCAGTTCCATCTCCATTCTTCCTGGTGTACTCTTTCCGGCGTCCGGCGTCACTGCTGGTTGGCTCTGATCGTGTCACTTCCAGTTGACATCACATATGATGCAAGACTATGTAATGGATCGCAACTAATAGTAAAAAATCTTTGCCTAATCTCATTAAAGCCACTATTTTAACACGCTGTGCTATGGAAGAAGACATTCATTCTAAGAATCCAACTCATCCCCACCGACATTCCTTTAGAATTCAAAAGACTTCAGTTTCCAGTGAAGCTTGTCTTTATAATGTCAATGAATAAATCTCAAGAAAAGTCACTTAAAGTAAATCGACTGAATTTAGAAAGTCTGTGTTTTGCACACGGTCAACTTTATGTTGGGTGCTCCAGAGTGGGAACTGGAAAAAAATGTGTACGTTTTTGTGCCCGAGGCAAAAACCAAATATATAGTTTACCCAACAGCACTAGAATATTTTCTTATTTTATTAAAAAACAAACATTTTTTTTAAATCCTTTTATAAATCTCATTAATTTTTGGTTTCTTAGAATTCTGGGAACAATGCCGGGTACTTTCAGCTGGTGCTTTATAAATGAAAACCTCTGTTTCTAGAAGTTACTCAACTCTTTCTTGAGAATTGATAATAAATACCATATTTTGTTGTGTAGTGATGTCACTAGCTTTGGATACTTGTAAAGGGATTCTTACCCTAGTAGATCAGTCAGACTTTCAGTGCATCTGCCAGCTCTCCTGGGGCTATATTTACTAAATGAGTTACCCATCCCCAAGATAGAAAAGAATCCATAAATACAAACCCAGGTCTGTATGTATTTCAGTTATGTGGTGAAATATAGGGTGTATAAAGTTATGAACTATCTCCTCTTTCAACCATTAGCAACCATAATGTATCCATTTTCATACACTCTCCCTTCATTGATTGTTTGAGATAGTAATGAATAGAATGAAGGAAAGAAAATAGGTACTATGTATTATTGTTATTATCATTTATTTATTATGTGCCAACATATTGCGTAGCGCTGTACAGTAGGGTTGAATGAAAAAAACAATAAAATAACGAACTTTAACGTAGATTGTAACAGGAGGTAAGGAGTATGACGGTGAGGGGGTAACCAGGCTCACAAAAAAGGTTAAGCCCACTTGGTTACCCCTGATCGATGTATTGGGGTTCTGGAGTGTCAGCTCTTGAGCCCAGTGTTTGTCCATGCATTGTGTAAAATTATGCAACAATAACATTTTTTCTGTGTTTTACCTTTCCAGGTGTGCCAGCAAGCAGAGATTGCTATGCTATGAGTTTCAGGGTGGGTTTTGCAGAGAACGTCTTATCAGATTGTGCCTAGGTAGTCAGGGTCCAGAGTTGCTGGATACCCCAAAAATGTACCTGGGAATCAGGTCGGAATCCCGGATACATATAGGCACAATGCTCCGGTCAAAATCCTGCCTTGAAAACGCTTGACTCACCGCTAGGATTCCCTGCTTCAGCACAGACCAGAAAGGTAAATGGGGCATACAGTAGGGATATGTGGTATTCCTGAAACATTAAAGGGGCCTCTAGTATAAGGGGGATGCCAAGTTAATGCCCTGATCACCCAGAACCCGGTATAGGGGTTCTGGGGGTGCTCCAGCTATACATAAGGCTGTGAGGATTATAAAAGTCTAAGTCAGGTTTGCAGTGTGTGAGGGATATGGCTAGTGGGAATAAAAGTATAGATTATCATTCTATCCCTCATAACCAAAATACTTAGGTTAATAGTGTAAAGCATATTTTATTAAACAGGTATGTTTAAAATGTATATATGCTTGTGTACAGTATATGAGCTGGGGACTTCCAGGGCCACGGTTCCGAGAGACTATGTGGCTACCAAGCTTGGTGCAATCCAGTCTGCTTGGGTCCCAGACATGAAAGCCCCAGAGGTTGCCATGGTGTGAAAGACATTTGGGCACGGGAGTTAGGCTCAAGTACTCACATCCTGGGATGAATTGAAGTCATCCAACCACCATTTCCCCCAGTCCAGACTGTGATGAGCCTTACTCAGCGGGTGGCTTCTGACTGACAAGTGGCAGAGGTGCTAGGTTGGCGCTTGCCCATGTCAGAATCTGAATCCCCGCTTGCCCAGCTTAAATAGACTGGCAGCGCTCTGATAGGCTGGTAGGATTCTTCCCACGCTCGGATTGACTGCCGTATTTCATGAATGAACTCTGAAATACTATAAGAATACCTTATCCAATCCAGACGAAAGATTCTAAGCGCCAAGACAGCAGGGGAAAATTCAAAATCACCAAAAGATGCTCTTGGAGAAATAGCAGAGAGCCGGCTTCAGCAATTTCAACTTTTTGTGTCCAAGTTCTGAGAATAGAACGTAGCTGTCGCGGTTGGGATTGGTTGCCAAAAATAGTTAAAGGACGCTTGGTACTAACTTCCAGTCAAGAGATTTCAGCATCTCCGGAGGAAAGAGAGCAGTGCGTGTGGAACTTCATGCCGATTTGAGCTCCAGGACATTTCGGGAAAAGTCCCGATCAACCTAAAAACGTTGTTTTCTGTTCTGTTTTACCTAGGAAAGTCTTGTTTTCTCTGTTTTCGCCCGTGCATAGACTATAGAGGACTTAACAGGATTACAATGAAAAAACGCTATCCCTTGACGCTCATCTCGGAACTCTTCGATTGCCTCTAGGGTGCCACAATCTTTTCCAAACTCAATTTCCACGGAGCCTACAACCTTATTTGCATACAGGAAGGAGATGAGTGGAAGACGGCCTTTAATACACGCAACGGCCATTAAGAATATCTGGTGATGCTTTTTGGGTTATGTAATGCACCGGCGGTTTTCCAGGAATTCTTGAACGAAATTTTCCGTGATGTCCTCAATATCTTTGTTATCGTGTATCTGGATGACATTCTCATTTTCTCAAAGTCTCTAGACCAGCACATCCAACACACCAAGCTTGTTCTCTCTCGCCTGCGCAAGAATCAACTCTACGCTAAGATGGAAAAATCTATGTTCCATCAGTCCTCCACCTCTTTTTTAGGTTATATAATTTCTGATGAGGGATATGCCATGGACCCTGAGAAACTCAAGGCGGTTCTAGATTGGCCCCAGCTCACTTCTCTTAAACCATCCAGCGATTCCTTGGTTTCGTTAACTACTACCGTAAATTTATTCGTAACTTCTCTGCCAGCCGTAAATTTATTCGTAACTTCTCTGCCAGTGTGGCCCCTATCACTGCCCTTACCAAGAAAGGGGCAGAACCCTGGTCTTGGTCCCTCGAAGCTAGCCTGGCCTTCAAGGGACTTAAAAGAGCATTCGTTTCTGCCCCCTTTCTACGCCATCCTGATCCTACCCCTCCCTTCATCTTAGAAGTGGATGCTTCAGATATAGGAGCAATCCTTTCACAAATGTCTTCCCCTCAGGATAAGCTACATCCTTGTGGATTCATCTCAAAAAAATTCTCCTCAGCTGAGCAAAATTAGGTTGTCGGCAACAGAGAACTATTAGCCATTAAGATGGCTTTACAGGAATGGAGACATCTCTTAGAGGGCACCGAAAACCCCATTTCCATTCCACGGATCACAAGAATTTACTGTACATTGAAGGTGCCAGCCATCTAGGATCCCGTCAGGCTCGTTGGGCTCTCTTTTTCTCAAGGTTCAATTATATTATTTCATATATCCCAGGTACCAAGAATTTTAAAGCTGATGCCTTCTCCTCAATTCATCACAGAAGAGAACTCAGTGGATACCCCAGAGACTATCCTACCATCCATGACAAAGCACCCTGAAGAAGTCCATTCGGACGAAACGCGTTGGAGCCAGCTGCTGTATCATCTAGACCTTGAAGCTCTGTATCCCCTCAGTTCGGTATCCCCGGGTGTATGGCCATCACCAGGTTTTACTGAGAGTGGGGCTGCATGTGTTTTGGACCTTAGGCTGTTTATGTCCACAGCTCTGTAAGTGCTTATTTTTATTCATTTATAAAGTTTTTTCTACCTTTTCCTGCATCCTTTTCCTTTTTTTGCCTGGGAATTTTCCTGCGATTCCAGAAGACATCACAAGTTGGTTACTTTAACCTAAAGGCGTACTATCAATACACACAATGTGAGTGGATATACTATATAGTTATAGAATATATCTACATATACAGTATTACACTATGTGTGTCTATCTCTCTATATCCCCATAATATCCTGTTGCCCCTGACCCTGGGAGATATCGGGAGTACCCTGTCATCAGAGATTATATATACCAGAAGAAGTGTCCTGACATCAGATGTTCTTCAACAATAAGTAAACAAGAAGATACAGGAAGTCTTCCACAGATCCCTTCTATCACTGCACCCAGGCTATAATGATATATTGGTAGGGGTACAATCCTCCCTGATCTATAGTCACAAAATACTGTAAGGGATACATGAAACTACCGCACCCAGATACAAGGGTGAGCGGTAGTCAATAAAAGCCTTATGGGCAAAATAATAAAGTTTTAATGTTATATGAATATTGTAACACAACGACGCATACTCAATATTAAAAACGTATTAAAACACAAGGTGTGGGGTGATGTCAGAAGGGAATTTGGTATATATTTCAATAATCATATAGACCCTTCTGATTTGGATTAAATCCGGAACGGGAGGTACAGTAGGTGGTAATTATTGTGTTACAAGGGAAGATATATAGGGAACATCACTTGTTTATCTCAGAAATGTAGCATGCCAATGTATAGGGCAATACTATAGGTATATACGTCCCCCACACTGTATATCCCCTTCAATGGACACCTTACTACATACATGAACGGATGTAGCAATGGTAGATAGTGTGAAAACTGCAACAGTTGTAATATATCATAACAGTGCCTGTAGTGCAAATCTATAGTAGTTAGTTGCCGCACTAGTCACAGTATTTCCCAATAGTATGTCTGTAATAGTCTCGAGCGTGATATCTACCACTGCATAGAACAAACATCCTCCAACCCGATAGCCGGAACAATCTCACCCGTGACCTCCGACGTCAACGTGATGACACAATATATGGTGATATCAACTGCATGAGGTGTCTCTTGGGACTCAATGTAATATCTCACAGGACTATTATACTGGTGTATGTAATTAACATATAAACATCAACACCATTTACGGTATATACAGCTCAACCCTGTTATATTGCGATCCGCTACAACGCGGATCCTCTTATAATGCGGTCTGAGTGTGGCTCCCATTTAAAAAAAAAAATTGGGGGCAAACTTCCAGGAGTTGTCGAGAGGACACAAATATACTTATAGAAACAGTATGAATCAGTGAAACACTACAAGAATAACAAATACAAAATTAAAATGTAAAAAAAAAAAAATACAAAAATGAAAGAGGAACAAATGGAGGACAAGAATACTCAGTTAAACTAAATAGAGAGACAGATGCACACACACACAGAAAAAAGAGGAAAAAAGAAGAGGTTTTAGTGTGAAACTGAGCTTCCCACGAGACATCGCTCCGAGATTGAAAGAGGCTCTGAATGTGTAATTACTGGGGCTCAGTAAGATGAGATGTTGAGCGTATGTGCAAGGTTAGAAGCATAGCCAGGGAAATTCACCATCATTAACCCCATCCACAAAATGGCTCCAGCAGCAGGACGCACAGGGCTGATGGGATTATTGGAGGCACAGAGCAATTACAGGCTGGTACAGAAACCCTGTACTGGACTCCTCCCTTACCCCATGCTTCAATTGTGCGCCTCGTTACCCCTGAAGCACCTGAGGGGGTTAAAATGCAGTCTAAAAAAAATAATCATATCCTCTTTACTTTCCCTCCTTTATCACAATCGCATCCTGTGTTGTAATATCCTTCAGCAGTTATGTAATTTGTAGATGTACTGATGTAAATCTTGTTCGTGCAGGGGCTGCCTCAATGGTTTTTAAACACTGCTGTATCCTAATAATACCACTTGGAATTTCCCTAACATTTTGGAGGAATGAAGCATGTAGAAAGGTCGTCTAGATATGCATTTCATGGAATCCTATCATCATGCTGTAGTTCTAAAACTCAGATTAAATGCGAAAAGCTATTACATGTGTATTAAATGTACACTATAAATTAGCAGCCGTGGACGGCAAAGCTTCCATTCTTAGGCACTGTGTTCTAATTGAGGCTGCATATAATGTTCCACAAGGAATGGACTTCTCTACGTGAAAATGAATGTGTTGGACCAAACAGTGTTAATTAGCATAAATTCACAATGCCACCTGCCCCTAAGCTCATGTTGAGTAAACAAATATATATGTAATTTACCCCCCAACTACCCCCATTCTTCCAATACCCTGTGTAACCTACTGTAATAACCCCCACCCACTGCAGAAGATTCTTTACTGGTGACCAGCATTGATTACTATAGATTTCAGTGCTGCTTAAAGATCTAGCCACTGTTTTAATAGCCATGCTCAGAATTGATTTACGTTGCATCTTTTTCTGGGGTAGGAGGGAGAGCTCCTCTGACTTTTTATATAGTTCGTTTTTATTCCCTAACAGTGGGCCCTTCTCAGGGTCCGGGCTAAGCCACGCCCCCCGGACGCATCATGCACTCTCAGGACGGACGCAGGCGGAACAACATCCGCGTGCACACAGTGCCCTGCAGGGAGACCACTCTCGAGGGGCATCTCCAGCACCCCGCTCCTGTGACGCAACCGCTGACGGCTCCACTAGTGAGGTGGCCGCAGCATGCCGCCAGCACCCGCAACTCACGCCAGGAGAAAAGGTAAAATCATTCTCAGCTGCTCCTCATCTGACACTCATACTGCTCCCACCTATCAGTATACAACCTATCTCTAATCAGCCCAGTCAGCCCCTAGGGTACTGGCTGAGCATAAACTTATGTTTGTGTACCATGCTTCCTGCTTGCTGATCATTGCTGTTGCTGTGCCTTGTCTGACCTTCATTGTGACCCCTGCTCATACCTGGACTTCTCTCTTCTGTATCCCTGGACCTCGGTTTACTTCTGGACTCCCACTCTCTCCTCGATCACGGCTACGGAATACAACTAGTCTCCTCTCTCAACCCTTGACTACGGCAAGTACCACGACCTACCCAAACTCTCCTACACTGACCCGGCTACTTGACTCTGACTCTACAATCCGGACCTGGTCTCGGGGTTGCAGGTCGGGGGTTATATACATTCCCACCTCAGCCTTGCGGTATAGTCCAGTTTGTGGTGAGCACACGTTACAGCCCTGAAGTGCATGTTAAGCTGTTGCTGCTAAAGCAACCTCCAATGAATTATATATGTATACATGCACACTCCCCACTTACCTTCCTCCACGGCCGGGGCTCCTCTTTCTCCTCTTTCTCCCGCGCAGGCTGTTGGCCACGGCGTGTTCTCTGGTCCAGCTCCTGCACAAGGTGCGCGCATCGCCGCCGCAAGCCCCTCTGCGCCACTCGCCTCCATCTCCTGCTGTGTCAGGTGGTCCCCGCTGCACCTGTGCGCCGGCCCCAAACTAAATAGCACTGATCACGGGCGCGTGTGGCCACACGCACGGAGGCGCATTCTAGCCCTGAAGGTCTGCCTCCCTACTCTGAAGTTCTCCCTGCACCTGCAACTGCACTCTGCCTACCATAGACCTTGCTGGACACACCCCACCACTCCGCAGGTTCCTCATTGGACCTTCTCTCCTACATATGCTCAGCTGCCGCACTGGCAAATCGGCTGAACATAGAGCCAGTTGCGTTGTTCTGATCTCTTCTCTGCCTCCCCAGTCTTGCCTTGTCTTGCTGTTCCTTATTCTGTGTACCGACCCAGCTTTCCACGACGATCCTCAACTCTCCAAACCTGACATTGGCATTCGGACAAACGACCATTCTACTCTCTCCAAACCTGAACTCAGTAACCAGACAATGACGACTCTACCCTCTCCAAGCCCAGCTAATAGTACCTGCAACGTTCCACACCTCTCCTACTCTGTCCCTGGCAAGTATAACGACCATCCTTACCTCTCCAACCCCAACCCGGCTACCCCAACCAAATCTACAATCCAGACGCGCCCTCGTGGCTGTGGGTGGCGTTATATCCTTTCCCACCTCATCACCGTGGTCCCACCTTGTTTGTGGTGAGCATAGCGTGACACAGACAGAGACACACAGTCACACACACACGGAGACACTCTGTCTCTTTAAGGGACAGCTCTTGCTCTTGCACTGATCTGTCAGACGAAAGCTGACGCTGAAGCAGGGATGAAAGAGCTGACAGCTGCTGCTGCAGATGCCAGGTAAGTCCTGCGTGGGGGTGCCGCTGAAATGCTGGGTTCAGGGACAGTTGGGAGAGTTATCCCAGCTCTCTCCCTCCGGCAGACGCGGAACCCCTGATCGCAGCGGCCATTTTTTATGCGATCCTTGTTATAACACGGTCAAATTATGTGGACCCCAAGCACTGCGTTATAACGGGGTTCAGCTGTAATTTTACACGGTTTTGTTTTGCTTTTCTCCATTCACATATTCCCCTTTTCATGCAATCATGAGGACCAGCACCTAGGAGGACCATTTCTTCGAACATTTCTAGAAAGGATTTGGACAATCCTAGGGACTTCCAGGCTGCAGGACTTTAATACAGAGGTGGACTTTTCTGAACATCAGTAATATAATTTTTTTGTGGGAATTGTACTATACTATGCACGTATGTTTTTCGATCACTAACAATATCAAGACTCAATCACTGGTTATATTTTAGAGTGTTGGGTATAGCGCTGGAGTTGTGTATAATCCTGACTGTACAATAGGGTTGAAGGATAAAAAACATTAAAATAATGAACATTAACATCGATTGTTACAGTAGGTAAGGAGAGCCCTGTCCCTAGGGGCTTACAAGCTATGTGGACGGGTTAGTGGAAACATAAGATACAGGGGGATAAGAAGGTTGGTATGTTCCAAATAGCTGCTTCGTATTTGAAGAAGTGGGCAATAGGGAAGAAGTAAATGGGATTATGTGAAGGTAGAGCTGTGAGAGCAGGTAATGTGGGGAGTTGGAAATGCTTCAATATAATAAAAAATAATTTACCCAAGACCAATAACAGAGCAGCTGTAAAAGCAGCGAACGGCAGAACATGGCTGACACCCTTTGGCTGCCCTTCGGCTACTGCCTTTGGTGTGATTCAGATGTTATGTCTCAGAGATTCAGAGGTAGAGGGAAATCAGATGCACAGCATACAGAACCTCATGACAGATATGCATGTGGGAGGGTGCTAGAGGGTTATCGCGGTGGGGAGTCTGATGTGGAATCATAGACCACACAGCTATGCCTGGACAGTGCTGTCTCCGGAGTTATAGTTTTAAGCTTTTTCAGTAGTGGCTTTGGACACAGTAAGCTGTGCAACATCTGTACCTCTCAAAACACTAATTTAAAGCTTTTCATTGTGATGATTGGTTTGTTAGGGGATACACATGTAATTAATTAATTAAATGTATATAGTATACATTAAATCAGTTTTTTTCTGTCCATGTTTTTATAGGACTAAATCCTTCTGAATTACTCATCTTGCGACTGACGCTGTGAACCAGTTTTGTTCCCCCTTGGGGAGTTACTGCAAGTATTCCACTAGAGTGAAAGCAAAGGTTTATACAATTACTATAGTTTCATAGAAAATTGCTAACCACTAACAATAATGTTATTAAAAAACGATAATTCCCCCGATGCACCCGGAATGTGATACATTTTCCATTTAGACGATATTGAGTACAAAAGCCATCTCTTTGGCCACAAAGCTCGGGTAAATCAGGACTCATAACCAGTGGCAGATGAAGCTTTTTGCTGCCTGTAGGCTTGTGGGGTGTCCCTCGTCCTCAGCCTACAATATCAGGACATTATGACACCAAGTGGTCATGGCAACGCGACATCACATGATACCGTGTTGTCATAGCAGTGGACATCAAGCGGCATGTGATGCCATGTTGTTATGGGAATGCAGCATCATCTGATGTCGCATTGTTATGACGACACAATGCTGCAAGGGGGCCTGTTACGGAAAAGGTAAGACACACACTCACACAAATTGCCTCCCCAAAAAAAATTTGCCCCCCAAAAATTGCCGCTCTAGGCTAAACCCTTCTCAGCCTTATGGGAAATTGCTCATAATGTGATGTTGCCAAAAACCGGAATGCTGAATTTCTGCAAAAACAACATACACAGGACATCTCTTTTACATAGGCTTTACCGTTACGTTATTGTAGCATAATGTTGTATTATCTTCAAATAATGTGATGTTACGCCAGTTTTGCCGTTACTCCTTTCCAGACACCGAGATAGAACTTTTGCTTAAGTAAAGAGAAAGAAGAGCTTAAAAAAATTAGGGGAAATAATGCTATAGTTACACCAATTTAGACACTACAAAAGCTCCTTTTCAGTGCCTGGATAAAAATAGGGCCAAGTTTAGGTATAACCTAAATAACATACATTTTAGACGCTGTGTTAACCTTAAAAGACTTTTGTGGCTCTGCAATGTTATGATATGCCTTATTTGCATATTTTCTACTATGCTCGTTATTGGAGAAAACATGGCTTATTATTATTATGTTATTGTACTTTTAAAGATACACCGTTAGTGTTAATGTGACTTAACAGAGCATTGTTACTCTGAGCTTTTAAATTGGACTTACTGCAGGTAATAGGTCAAACACATGAATATCTTCACATTTTAGATGTTCATATCTTATAGGACAGGGAGATACTGTATATCAGGTCGCATTCATGTTCATGGTGAGACTGTTTTTTTAATACTAATACTGTATACCTGTATGGCCATATTTACTAAGTTGATTTATGCCATAAGGCACCTTACAGCCAATTTAAGTGACAGGGCTGTAAGATTTCCTTAGCCAAAAAAACTGCTAATTACATATGGGCCATGGTCATTTTCTTTTGTTCTTGTTTTCTTTTTGTGAAAACTGTACTGTAGGCAATGAACTGCTTCAGTTGTCTTCTGCTCGAAAATTCTCACTCATAGCTCATAAGTATTAGAAGAAAGAATGACTGCCACAGAGTAATTTGAGCACTGGATAATAAAAGGAAAGCAGGCACAACAGGGTCTTTCTAACCTCTTTAGGGGGACCCATCTGCTAGAAAACCATGAAACTATAATTGTACTTCTATGGGGTAACATTCCTTTGAAATTTCATTCAATGAGCTCATATATCCAGTAATGAGAGAAAGGCTTTACTGACCAAGGATGTAATGTGTCCACACATATATATAGATATGTGACCTTCAAGTAGACTGGGGACTGACATAGTCACATCTAATAAGTATCAGTGTTGTAGAGACTGGCAACTAGTATACACAAATGTATAAACTAGGAGTCATATTAAGTAAACATGTTTAAACAGGAAATGTTAGGGGGAAGCTAAGTACTATTAAAGCTCCCATGCTTGTACCATGTTACAGTCTTTAGATTTCAAAGTACTTCTGATTTGCTAAGCAGCAGTCATATAAACTTTTAACATGACAAAAAGATCAATGTAACCATTAACTTGAAGGGCAATACAACTAATTATTATTTTTAACTATAAACACAGCCCAAACAGATTTACTAGCCTTGTGCTTACCTGCACTGTTTTTGCACAGTTCATCTTCATGACAGCCAAAGGTATCTTGTCATCAAAAGTTTCTAAACGTTTGGTCAATTAGCTTGCACTAGTATTGCTCCAGTTTTGCAGTTGGGCGTCTTTGAAAATAGACCCCAAACACTTTGCATAGGACTCTAAGGATTTCAGGTAAGTGAAAAACAACAAAGATATACATGTATCTTGTGGGGGTATGTGTCAAAGGGGGTAATTTACCGAAGACTCCAAGCTGCAAAACCAGTGCAAAAGAATTGCACCAGTTTATCACCCAAAAAAGAACAAAGGGAGTAATTTATTAAAGTCTCGTGACCGCAAAACTAAGGCAAAACTGGTGACAAACATACAGTACAGTACAATATTATAGAAAAATCCCACAGATATCACTATACAAAAGTAACAACGGAGGGGAAAGGTGCAGGTAGTGTGATACCTTTTTACATCTACCCACCTTTCCTACTGATTTAAGTGAGAGTTTTTCTTTGATACAGTTGGTGCACCTTTTTTTGCTCTGGTTTTGCACCTGGGAGACTGTAAATGACCTCCTAAATGTTGTCAAAGTTATACTGTACAGTATCTTCTCCTTATTTAACACTGTTTTTTTCAAGCTTTGCAGCTGGGATACTTTAATAAAAAGACCCAAAAAGTCTCCCCAATACAAATTTGAGCAAATTATAGAATCAGATTGATCAATCTCAGATTTAAATTAACGACACGTGCAGGTATCTTTCCATATGTTTTGCATTTTCAAAAATGGCATATTTTCTATTAGCACATAAATAAATTGATAAAATAGTTTTACTTGATAAAGTTTTGATAACACAAAGAAAAGTGCTTAGGCGCTACATGCAATAAAATAAAATACTAACAATAATAACACAATATGTACAGGGCAGCCAGGAACACTAGCAGAACAACACCAGAGAGAACACAAAGAACATATACAGACCAGCGCCCAAAAAGAATCCAAAGTCCCTAATAGAGTCCAAACAGATGGAAGGGAAGATAATCCAAATGCTCCAATCACTGTAAAATCTCCAATCCGGGGGTCCGTGACATAGGGACAGAAACAAAGAAAAATAATAGTGTAATACGTAATGTTAAAATGGGACAAACAACATGAAACACTTAACAGAAGACAAACATAAAACAATCAAGCTGAAAGAAAAATAACTATTTAATAAAACAAACGGAGCCTGCTGCAGCGGGTCATCAAGGGGTTAAAACCCAAAACCCTACTTACAGCAGGACTGGAATAACAAGCATGTGTAACCAAGTGGGGCAAACGCCTGCAGCAGTGGGGGTCCTCAGGGGCTCCCTGTGTAGTATCTTTCCCTCTAGCTTCAAAACACTCTCCAAGATGGACGCCGAGTAAGGGAACTCCACACTCTCCTGCTTGCCAGCACTGCAGCTTCAATGATGCTGCTTCCTGAAGCAGGCAGGAGAGTGTGGAGTTCCCTTACTCGGCGTCCATCTTGGAGAGTGTTATATGTATGTATATATGTACTGTATCTACAAAAACACAAAAAACACAGGCGCACTCATAGCGTAAAATAGTATATCAATATATTTATGGATAGAAGGATTTTAAAATTACACACTCACAAACATAGCTGATAGTAAAGCATTTTTGAGTAAAACTCAGCCCGTTCAGATGCAGGAACCCAGTGAGCGGGACTTTGTTGTAATGTCCGTGGTGTAACCTGCTGTAGTAGCCACTCTTTGTCCTTGCAGGGACCGGAGACCACGAGGGATGCCGCCTTCCCCTTGTTCCGGCGTTACACAGTGAGTCCACAGTGAGTCCACAAATCCAGATCTCGCGTGAGCTCGGTGACGTCAGTGAGGTCTTTGCCGGAGAAGGGTGATAGGTTCAAAAAACTGTGTGTCAGGGAGACCTACTGGATATATGTACTTGGTACATTGGTTCCGGGGGGTCTCAATGACACAATAGACATTAGTACAGTAGTTTAGCTATTATCTTGCTTACTGTGGGGTATGGTGTTCTACAGGGAGGTCTGGGTTGAGCGATTTAGTTCGTTCCCTCCGTGTGGGCACCAGCACCACCACAATGGCTCATTATATGTATCTATTTATACATTCCACTATTCCATGCATACAATAGTTCTAACATGACTATTTACATATATTTATGGGTACCGTTGGCCTTGCTTGCGCGACCACCATTGGCCCAGTATCCTTCATAGCTCGTCATTCATTGTTATTTTTTATTATTTTATTTATATTTCACTTTTCATTTTTTACTTTTTACTTTTCATTTTTTATATATTTTTTGCATTTTTCATATATATTTTTTTCACCTCCCCCCCCTCGCTCCCCTCCCCCCCTCCCCCTTTCTAGCATTTCCCACATTCTCTTTCCTTGTCTCTCTCTTTTTTCCCCTTTTTTCCCTTTTTCTTTCTTCCACCCCCACCTAATCCTTCCCTCCACCCCCTCTTCCTTTTTTGTCCCCCCCCCCCCATTCCTTTCCCCCCACCCCCTTTTCCTTTTCCTTTTTTTTTGTGGCCATTTTTGCACCTTGATCCCTCTGAATCTCTCTAATACCAACTTTGTCTCCTTATACATCTAGTGGCTATTCAGTCATCTCCTCATACCTAGGGTATCACTACCCTTTACTAGCATCTGTTTCATGTATTATACCATACTATGTAAGTTAACTGCCAATGTTATTTTATCATATTTTTGTGCTTTATCTATAAGCATAAAAACTGTTTTATAATCTAAATGTTCTATTTTTATTTTAATGTATTTGTTAAAAGTGCATGTTATTGTTTGGTCATTATCTTTATTATGTTTAAAATTGTTAGCTTCAATCTATATGTGTTTTGGCATATACCTGTATAGGGGTTAATCTCACCCCCACATTGAGCATATGTATTGTATTAGCAATCATCTGTCTTCTGTGCTCTGATTGGTTTAATGTACTATATAACTGCGTCTAATACCTATGCTAAAACTCCTGATGAAGTCTCGCTCGAGACGAAACGCGTAGAGAGAGTGCTGTGGAGTATATTGTCCAGATTTTATATTTTATACTTCCACTCATTGCTGTGCTGCTAGCATCTATATTAGCCATCCAGCCTTCCAGCCCGCTTTCCCCTGTGAGGCTTCTCCGGCAAAGACCTCACTGACATCACCGAGCTCACGCGAGATCTGGATCTGTGGACTCACTGTGGACTCACTGTGGACTCACTGTGTAACGCCGGAACAAGGGGAAGGCGGCATCCCTCGTGGTCTCCGGTCCCTGCAAGGACAAAGAGGGGCTACTACAGCAGGTTACACCACAGACATTACAACAAAGTCCCCCTCACTGGGTTCCTGCGTCTGAACGGGCTGAGTTTTACTCAAAAATGCTTTACTATCAGCTATGTTTGTGAGTGTGTAATTTTAAAATCCTTCAATCCATAAATATATTGATATACTATTTTACGCTATGAGTGCGCCTGTGTTTTTTGTGTTTTTGTAGATATCTTCAAGGAAGTGGTGTTCCCTTCACTCGGGCTGCAGTGACTCATTTGGATAGCAACTGGACTATTTTTTAGGATTTGTATTTATTTATTTTTGATATATATCTTTCTGGACATTTCTTTTTTGTTTTACTATATTTATTTTATTTTTCATGTATTCTATTGTTTTATTGCATTAGTCATTTAATTTTATTTTATTTGTTCCACTGTGCACTTTATAGGTTTTACTTATATTTATAGAGGGTTTATATATAGAGCTTCAGGTTGGTGCCAATTTTTTCTTTTGTTTTGATATATATATGTATATATATTTATTTTTATTTTATTTTTTTGGGATATTTAAGTGAGTGTTTCCAGTTTTATTAGGAGGACTTTTATTTTCTGTTGCATTTGTATTATGTTGGGTTGGCTTTTTGGTTGGTCTCAGCTTAATTTTAATCTGTCTTTTTATTAATTTTTTGTGCTATTTTTCTTGGTTTAATAAATTTGTTCTTTGACTATTTTGATTTTCAGAGTGCTTATAGTGTGAGTTTCTTTTCTGTGGATATATATATATCAAATGGAAATATTACTGTATACTCATTTGCATGTCTTAGACAGGTCTGCAACCCTGCCTTTCACCATTATCACCCAGCAAACAGCACTACCACTGCAGCAAGGGATTCTGGGAAATGACATGCAAATGAGCACACAGTGCTACTTTTTGCTTCAAAACCATTTTAACATGGTTCCCTATAGGCTTAAGCTTGCTACATGGTCACAGCTTAGAGCACAGCCAGGGTTAAGATGCATAGCCAGCAAACATAGTTAAATTTTATGTTTATTCATGGATTTTTCTTTGTTTTTTTTAGTTTTATTATATTGTGTGGATTCAGATACAGTAACTATGTGTTTTTAAGAATAATGTTTTCAATTCACTTTAATTAAGTGATTTTTAATTATTATACAGTTTATTAGTGACAGTGCTAGTTTATATGTTTTGTATTAATATTGCTGTTTTTCAACAATTTTTCTATCTTTATATACATTCATGTTATATGTCTTGTACAGTTCACTTATCCTGTATTTGTGTTGTAAAATACAGAGTTTCTGACTTCCCCATGTAGATTCGTTCTATTCATTATTCCAGCGACTTATGGGTTAATTTCATTAATGGTTTTCACTATGAGAATAGTTATGAGGGCTAGCATTGCTTTGTTTGGCCCAGACGTCATTAGAGAGACAAGCCTTGGTCTCTCTTGGCGGTATATTCCTTTAAAAATCTAGGTGAACCTTGGGGAAATGTGACGGAGCGTCCGTGTAAAGGGGCGTGATGACTCTCATTGGAGGAGAGCGCCGATACGTCATGGGTGAAGCCGGGAACTATGGGTATTTAGGTTAGTCGATCGGTTTGTAACTTATACTCTTTGATAAAGCGTGGGTAACCACGCGAAACGCATAAGAGGACTTTTTTGCTGCTTCTATATGTGCCAATAAATTTTTGTACTTAATTTTACTGCAACTCTGGTCATAGTTCTTTTCAAGGCAGCTGCACCGCCACCTACAATCTCCTGCATGTTGTTCATCTTCTCCGGTAGGAGCACGCCGACACCACAGACCTCCAGCGTTTGAACTGAGTGAGTAACTTTTATTATTCAGCTACTCCATGTGTCACAGTGTTTATACAGCAACCCTAACCACTGACAACCACATAAGATTTACCTATCAACGGCTAGTGGAAGTCTATCAGGAATGGTTATACTAGACACGATTTGTGACACCATTGACTTATGTGGATAATGGAGGTCTAGACTCATTTTGCTGTTCTTTTGAGAAGAAATACAAGACTTTAAAAGGCTATTATGCCTGTGCTTTAAAACGTGGCTATTCCCAGTGAGCATCGCTAGGGGAAAATTTAACCCCTTACTCTTCGGCTACCAGGTTCCTGGGCAGGAGATGATACTCCATCTTCACCGTATGGTTCTCAATATCCAGGAACCTGATGGATAATGATGGACCCTCTCTCGTACCTGGTTAATGGCACAACAAAAGAAGTTCCTGTAACTCTCCCAAAAGCCTCTCAGAAACAAAGGACCAGTCCCATTCCACAAATAAGAAATCTAGATAATGAAGGCCACCCCCAACTCTGGCCACATCCCTCAACACCCATTCCAAAAATTTGCTGAAAAGTCTCAAAATACAGTATAAGCACAAGATCAAACATCCAATTGGGAGACATCTATGAATAACTCCCCCCCCATCTTGCAAGCTAACAGATGGAAGCATTTGGGTGCACAGGCAGCAAACGGAATGCCAAATCTATGTCAGCCTTTGCCACCCATGCTCTTGGCCCTGCTTCCCTTACCATCACCTCACTTACACTGTCCCTCATTAAACTGCCAGTATGTCCCCTTCCTATTCCTGGCTGACTGGCACCATATTGTGAGCTCATGGCCCCATCTGAAAAGTGACAGTCTTATGCGGCATCATTTTGGAAACCCACAGGTCAATATTTTTCACATCCCATCTCAGCTGTTTATGGATCACTATTTTCTGCCTAAAGTACCTATTGAACTTCCACAAACCTGAACCCCCCCCCCATAAAACTTGTAAGCCTCCCAAAGTGCATCCACATATTTGAAAAGCACCAAGCAATGATCTGGCTTCTTTTCTCCAAAGACACAAGTCAGTACCACAAAACCCTACTCTCGTTTTGGCCTCCTTCTCATCCTTCTTTTTATCTGATTTTGCCAGCTCCTTGTAGTCCGGCAATAATGCGCTTTCCTTAACTGTTTTTTTTTTTTTTTTCAAACTTAAATTTTTATTAAGTAGTAAAGCAAAAATAACTTATTTTTTAATGCCACCACCAAATGCATCCCCACTGGGCTTGCATCCACAACACCTCCTTCGTTCTTCTGCTGTTGTCACCACTGCAGCACCCCTACCACCCCTCAGATTCCCTGGCCATTGATCCACATCCTGCTATCCCTATACCAATCCCCGCTATATGCCCCCACCACTGGTGAAACCACCATCCCTGCGGCAACGCCCCTGATGCTTGCAGTTGTCCAGGAATACCCCTGTCCTGCCTTGGCCTCCGCCCCATACCCTAGTCACAGTCTGCTCCCTCATCTCGATTACCCAACCCACCATACCCCAGTTCACCCTACCACTCCCCAGGGCCCTAAAAAAATTCCCTCTGATCCCTCCCTGAGCCAGAACTTCCTGCCTGCATGCCTCCATCTGCCTCAAGCACCGCTCAATAATCCTACTAACCCACCCAGCCCCGATGCCCTTCTTCCCACTCATTCGATCCCTCACTCCCTTGCTCTTTTCCTTCCAGTCTTTGCTGAACCTGTCCTCTGGGGCAGAGCCTACATGCTTCATCCTCCACACTACTACTTCCACTCCCTTAGATTATCTAACCCACCGCTTTACACTCTGAGGCTAGCCTGGTCCTTTTCTTGGCTGCCCAACTCTCCTGCCCTTATGGGCTAAGCATCTGTGGAGGACGGAAGCGCTCTGTCCCCAGCTATTCCTTGCTGCAGGTCCTGCTGAGTCTATAGAGAAAACAAAAGAACAAGGCGCACAATGCACATAGTGAAGTATAATTTAAAAAAGTGAATTTTACTAAAGGGTAATAAGTTCTGCGTACATCAGAGTAAATACAAATGAGCAGTGGGTTAGTGGGTTTACCACACAAGTAGACGGCTGGAAACGGCACTCTTTACTCAGTCTTGGGGAGCAGTGGGCCAGCAGTCATCCCGACAGATGGTTACTTGTGTGGTAAACCCACTAACCCACTGCTCATTTGTATTTACTCTGATGTACTGCACCGACACACTTTATTCGAGCAAATACCCAGTATGTACCTGGCAGATACCTGGAATGCGCCGCTCCTCACCTCTGACAAGCCCCGTTGCGTTTGCCTTCCCAGCCTGGGTTCATGCCTGGCTGACGGGCGGCTGATCTGTTAAATGATAATGATTAGGATTTAATAGGCTGCAATGCTTCGCGTGTCTACCAGATGGCATAAATTCATGAATTGTAATGCAGTATATATATATATACTGTGCAGTATTGCAGCCAGCGGGAATAAAATGCTTCAATCCCTGGCTGGAAAATACCTCAATGCACTCGGGCAGAAAACAGTCACAAACCTCAATACACCCGGGTATACCCGAATTCGTGGGACTAGCCAAGCTCGAATAAAGTGTGTCGCCAGTGTACGCAGAACTTATTACCCTTTAGTAAAATTCCCTTTTTAAAATTATACTTCACTATGTGCGTTGTGCGCCTTTTTCTTTTGTTTTCTCTCTAGTTCCAGGGGTGTCAAACCACCCCCAAAGAAAGGCTGCAGACCCATTATTAGTGACACTCCTAATTTCAAGGTCCACAATATTGTTTTATTTCACTGTATTCACTGTGTGTGTTTCACCATGTATTAGCTGCGCACTTTCACCCTTTTCTGTATCCTGCTGAGTCTATCCCTGCTGCCTATCTTCTCTGGGGTGGCTGTGTCATTTGCCCCCACCCACTCAAGATGTCATGCATGGGGGCAGCAATGCCACCTGAAGCCAAATCCCCTCCTTGCTCTCCACATGCTGTGGCCTCTCCTTTGTCAGCTCACCACCGAAGCCCGCCCCACCACCATACAACTGTGCTGGCTTGTCTCTGCACTGGCTGGTCAACCACCCTGGCTGAGACCCCAATTTACTACCAAACACCCAGGCCAGCAGCCTCTCTGGACCATGCCACCTTGCCTTTTCCTTCAGCTCCCACAGCCACAATACCTTTCCACCATCTCCGAATGCTGGACTTCTCACCATCACTTCTGCTGGGCCATCTGACCTTGTCCATCATACTCCACAACATGCAGCCATCAGGAACTCCGTGCAGAGGATTTCTCTTCGGTGGATTATTGCAGAAAGAGGGAGGTAAGATCCCTTCTCCCTCCCTTAAATACCACTCAAGACCCCCCACCCCTAACCTGTAAGAAGTTATGTGGTGCTTATTGGGAACAGGCTCAAGGCGTGGGTAAGTCATGCAATCACAGTAACATGTGAGGAATGAAGGACCAAGGCAAAGCCCACTTAACTGAAAGTCCAGTCAATCACAGCTCCTAAGGGGAGAAGCCCCTTGGCCTTTTGTCATACCATACCTCCTCTTACAGGTACAGAGCTCTCTGTATATTAATTTTAATATAAAGCAGCAGTTATTATTGATCTTACTGGGAAAAATAATCCCAAGAATAATTATCAAGCTTCCAGAATCATTTCATTGTAACTGACAATTTGTTGGAAAGAGATGAATAATATATCCAGTGCTGTAGTCCAGCTTGATTTTTTTTAAAGGCACTGCTTTAATGCTTAGTTGTTCTATTTAAAAATCACTCGAGTGTAAAAGATTATACCTTATTTAAATAAGAAAAGTTGGACCTACCTGAACCAATAAACAGCAATTACCAAGCATTAACCTGTTGTGATTAACTGGACTTTCATTGAAGTGGGCTCGGCCTCTGGCCCTCATGCTACACACGTTATTTAATTGTAATGTTTTAACTTGAATATATAGCAGCAGTTATTATTATTGCTACAGTATTAGTTACTATGAAAACAAAATCTCAGGAATAAAACAGTTTGTGCTGTCAATGTTTGGGTTTATGTGATAAACTAAATTGGTCCCAAATTGAGTTTCCATATCATTCTCATTCTGCAGTGCTAGTGTGCCAGCCATTGCACAATGGCAGCAGGACAAACAACAGCAACTGTAGTAGTCACTGGCTTCCATTGCATAATCATTTAGCTCTATATATAATACAAGTGAAGTTAAATAATTACATCAAAATGTCTAGTAGTAGAAATACCAGTTACAGACTTTTGAATAAATATTTGGAAAGTAGACGTAGAGGCGGGGGAAGTAAAGTTGGATTTATTTTGGGTGGAGGTTGTTGTGGTGGTGGCATTGGAGGTGATTTATATGATAAAGTAAAATCAGTTAAAAGTGGTGCTGCTACTAGTACTCAAAGTCATCGTAACAGTCACAGCAAGTATAAGCGGAAGGACAATGACAATGTCAATGAATCACATTCATAACAATCTCACTACAGAAGTCCCATTTCTCCTGACACCCCATCCTATATTTGTAGGAGACAGTGAACTTCCAGTTAAGAAGAGATATACAAAGGGAACTGAAAGATAAAGTTCTGTCTGTGGCCCTGCTAACAGGGACTTCAACAGGTGCTCACTTCCTCCCCTTTAAACCCTGTTTAATCAGGGTGCCATAGTGCAAGAAGGAACTTGATGCCTGTATTAGTATGGTCTCTAAAATCCCCAGTTCTTTACTTTGTCCCCCCTTCCAAAAAAAAAAAAAAAAAGGCATAGCACAGATGTAATGTGTTTGTACATACAATAGCATGTCTCTACAGATGAATGCTATAATCAACAGACAAACAGTAGGCAGGTTTTGCAGAAAGGCCACTCCATGTCACATTTATTTACGCAGCAACTATTGTTTTTCTATAAAAGGGCTAAGACAATTGGTAATAAGATAGTGAGAGTATTTATCCTGAGTGTGTCAAAACAGCAACAAATACCGTAAGTACCAACAAAAAGGATATATACAGTATGTAACTGTGCCATCGTTGCTGCTTCTGCAATTGCATTGTTAGACAAGAGACTTTTAATCACCCCCTGAATAGGAAGCCTTTAGAATTAATTCTTTACTTGTAAGAGTGCATGGGTTGCCTATGCACTTAAATGACCATGCTGAAAACTTTATGTGGGACAAAACATCTAGACCAATAAAATGTTGATTACACCCTCACAAATAAGACAAAGTTGGAAAAAGCGGAATCCCCAGTAGCAAGACACTTATTTCATCTTGCAGAATGTAAAAAGCAACTTTAAGGTGGAGATTGGAAAAAAAAAATCTTTCCTTCATAGGGATATACTTTTTAGAAATAATATGACCTAACGGAATGAATAAACAAAAAAACCTAGGCTGTTTTTTATAGGCCCTGGAGTGTATCCCTTATTTTCTACTTGAATCTGAGTATATTCACATCGGAGTTAGCCTCACCTATGTGAGTTGAATAGGTTAAGACAACCATCTGTGGAAGGACAGTACCACATGCAAATTTCTGCCATGCTAATCTCTGCCTACACAAATTGGGTAGGATAGGTAACCCATGATTCATGGACAAGCCCAAGGTTATGCAGCATGGATAGAACACATACCATTAAGACCCTATCCATGCATCATCTACCTTATGTGGAGTGTGTGGAATACTATATGGGTTATGACCAGTGGTCGACAAATCCCCCAAAAATCTACTCGCCGAACAAAAAAATCTACTCGCCACCTAGTACCACACGTGTGCTGCTTGGGGCAATAGGAGCTCACCACGATGTTAAATCCACTCGCCCGGGGCGTGCAAATGTATAGGTTTGTCGAACACTGGTTATGACTAATTTTGGACTGATACTTAGTAGCTTGTTTTCCGAACTCTCATCATCCTCTATGTTGTATACATGATGATCAGATTCATAAGCATCTCATCGTGAGATGCATACTTCCAAAGTATATTTATTGTTTTAAAATCTCTCCTCTGCAACTATTGCAGCTTATAATTCTATCGCTTCCTATAATTATGTCATATTGATTACTGGCTATACTATGAGTTTGATAAGAAAAAAAAATACACATATAGGGCCTCATGCAGTAAAGTCCGATAGAAATTATCGGCAGGGTTTTGAATTCGTAATTTTTTTGCAGAACCGCATAGATTTGAGGTCCGGGGACCCCCTTCTTCCTGAGATACAGGCTGCTTTATGAGGTGCCGGTATCTCCTATGCATGTAAATGTCCCTATCACGAGACGCGAGACATTTACATGCATGAGGTACCGGCACCCCATAACGGGGCTTGTATCTCGGGAAGCAGGGGGTCCCCAGACATGAAAACAACGCGGTTCTGCTCTGGAGACCCCCTGCTACAATACACTAGTGATACAATTTAAATGTAAAAATATTCAGTAAGCACCAATACACAACCCATCCCCTGTTTCCTCCCCCCATCAAACAATTATTTATTTTGTTACACACACAACACAATTAATAACCCAGGCCGGCGGGAGGCCCCGGGTCCCACAGTGCACCCTGAGTGGTAACCATGGGTGTCTGGGGGCCTTCAGGTGGTCCCCACTAGGCTCCGTGGGCCTCCAATGGGGTCCATGGGTGATCCCTGCAGGTGTCTGGGGATCCCGGGTCGTCCCCACGGGTGTCTGGGGGCCCTCGGGTGGTTCCCACAAGGGTCTGGGGGACCTTGGGTGGTCCCTGTGGGGCCCCCTGTTCTTCCCTGCAGGTGTCTCCCGTGGGTCCTCAGGTGGTCCCCATGGATGTCCTCAGGTGGTCCCTGCAGGCCTGAGGTACCATTTCTGTATAAAAAAAAAAAACCTACATTTAAATCAATACACCTCTCCCCCCCAGCCCAAACACATACTACTGTATGTGATATGGATAATAGATTATTTGCCCATTATTAATCACAAAATTAGCAAGCATTGTGGAGCAAAGGATTAATCAGGCCTAAAATAAAGGTTATACCCGGCTGATTAATCCTAACTCGCATTGGGGATGAAGGGGTTAAAAGTATTTGCACTGCATTACTGTACTTGCCCTGTCCCTGCCTTCTTAACCCCCATTTGCAGGCTATTCCCTGCCTGCTGTAATGAAAGTAAATGCATTGCCTGCTATATCCTTTTGGGGACACAAGATGGAGTAGTGAGTGCCAAAGCCAGCGCTGATTGAAGAAGCATGGCAAAAGTTTAAAGAGACTTTTGTAGAATGGGTATCCATTTCTATCGGTTTGACCCTGTAACCACAAGTCAATTGAATAAGTGGCTTGCGGTTAAGTTCTGAAGGGTTTTACCAACAGAATGTATCCGTGCCTTGTTAGCTTCGTAACTTGAAAGGCGGAAAGTCACTTGCCGTGGGAACTGTCAATTGACCTGAGAATTCGGTGAACTTGGCTCCCACAAGCCGGCATTTCAATTAAGGGGGCTAACTCGAGAACGGAGGCACCCAGCACCTTGGTTTTTGGTGTACACGTGTAAATAAATAAAACACGAAGATACATATAAAAATTACCGTGATAGTACACCCAGAACATGAAGTTTTAATAAAGTGTGTTAAACTGTAAATTTAAAATGTCCAGGCAAGAACAGTTTTTTTTGCGAGCCCGGGAATAATCCTTTGGCATGTAAATATGTTAGGGTGAATGAGCTGAGGGTATTTTCTTTCCTGCACTTCAAAGGGGTCCCGCCAAGCCGGCAACCTTCAGTCTAGCAAGTGACAGGAATGAAAAGCCTCAGAGCACCAAATTATAAACATGGCCGGAATTCTGATAAGTACCAGATCTTGGGCCTATGACACCTTGGGGCCAAACCCCAGACTCAGGGGCACCAGAAAAAGGGTGTATATCAGGTATGCAAAGTTGCATAGGTGTCAAGCTGACACATGCGCTTTGCAAACCGGAAAGCCTTTTTGCCCGGTTTTGCAAATGGCGGTCAAAACGGCGATTGGTACTGTAGGTTAAAGATACACACGGCGGGGATTGGTGTACATGTTAAGGATACCCTGGATTAGCCTATAACTGTGCCCCCCGGACCATCCTCAGTGTGATCCAGATATGATTCATGATGTGACTACGCTTTACGCAGGATTTCGTTCAAGCACAGCGGTAGCGGTTCCAGAAGACAAGGGGTTAATAACATCGCAACTAAGGATTTACCCCAAACTTCGGAATTCGTTAGCCCTGGTGACTCCCGAACGAATTCTAACGAATCTCTACGAAATTCTTTGATTTGGCCAAGTTATTAGATCGGCAAGTTGCGATCTAGCCAAAGTGGACTTTTAACAGACTGCATTTCTTGCGCTTTCTCACAAAGGGCAATTTATTTTGTTTCCCCATCCCAGTAAGTGTTGTTTTAAGTGTATTCTGAAGTTGTCGTGTGTTTGTCTATTAAGGAAATAAATCGCAATTTATTTTGCTCTTTGTTCTGTTCAATCGAGTACCCAGAAATATAAAAGGTATTGGCAAAGTTGTGTCCAACGTGACAAGCATACATAAAGTAAGTAAAAACCGTTCTACTTACCCCAAGCATTATGAAGTGTGTCCTCGTCAGCATACTGCAGATCCATGTCCTCCATTGCCAAAAAAAAAATACATAGCAACATACATTCTAATGTCCCCTAGCCCCTTAATCACCTTAGCGGTTAAACCGCTATAGTAATTAAGAGGTTAACCCATCCTGCCCCGTTACCCACCCGGAAGGCCTAACCACCCACCCCGGACCCACTATACCCACCCTGTACCCATTGAGTGGCATAGTGGTACATTGTACCCATATAATTTAGGCCTGATAAGCCACTATAACACTCAATGGGCACCTAATAAAAATACATTAATGCACAAAAGATACAATAATAAAGCATACACAAACACCCCAATTCAATAAATTAACACTAGCCAACAAATGCAATTAATACAAACACTAACCAACACCACAAGGAATTAATTCAACCATTAACCAACAAAGCAATTAATTAATAAAACAACTTGGCACCACAACACTTAAAAGCATTACCCAACACAAGACATCATTAATTAAAAAAGATAAAATCAATCGCCAAAAAAAATAAATTGTATTATGCTATGCTCTTCTCATTGTTTTATTTAAGGAGGACCTTAATAGCATCATCCATACTGCATGTGGGTCAATTGACTGCAACAGACAGGCTGTGAGTGCTTACAGTTCACAAATTAGGCACTGCACAGCAAGATTTCACTTATTTGAGCCTTTATTATATGTTTATCAATGATAAGAAAACAAGAAAGTACCAGGCCCCAATATGTGTATAGTCTATTTGGATACTGTGTCTTAATTTAGCTCTCAATATATATTTTCAACTACTTTTATTACTTAAAACAACACAGCCATACTGTCACTCTTACTGGAGTATAGATATTGAGCACAGTATTTTCATGCTAATTATTTAGTAACTTTAAGCATAGTAGCAGGGCTGCAGACAGGACTAGAGTTTCTCAGCATGTTGGCGGCCTTGCAAGCCCCCCCACCCCCTTCACAGCGCCTTGCTCTCACCCCCCTATGTTCCCTCCACTATATCTCACTCTTCACCCCCTCTTTCTCACTCACTTTCTCCCCATCACACTCCCATCTCCTCTCTCCCTCCCCCATCTACCTATCTATCTTCCACCTCCCCCTCTCCTTTCACACTCTCCCTCCCTCTGCTATCACTCAATGATCCCCTCTCACTCAATCTAGCTCTCTCAATCCCCCCCTTCTCACACTCAATCCCTGCCCTGGCAACACACACACACACACACACAACCCCACCCAATACCCATACAATTCCCTCCTTCCCCACAATAATTACCCTCCCACAATACCCCCCCAGACACACAATCTAATACCCCCCACATACACAACACCCCCCTTCACACAAAATAATATCCTCACACACTAATAACCCCCATACACATACTAATTCCCCTCCTCCCAACACACTCTAATACACCCCACCACACACACACTAATACCACCTCACACACACACACTAATACATTCCCCCCCCCACCCCTACAAAAAAATCAAAACAATTATACAGACAAATATACACAGAGAGACTTAGCTTTGGGGTGGTTTCAGGCCTCTTGTGCCGGGCTGGTTTATGCGTGGATCTGGAAGCTGGGCCCATCTTCCAGCGCACATCGGCAGGGGAGAGAGAGAGGCCCGGCAGGGGAAAGACAGAGAGGCCTGCCACAGCAGCTGGGGAGAACTGGGGCATGGCGGTGATGAGAGGCCCTACAGCCAAATCCAGAAGTTGGACCAGGTCCAACTTCCAGCACTGGCCGAGCTGGGCACTCTGCAGTTACCGGGCCTGAGACAATTGTCCTTGCTCTCCCCCCCTATCGGTAGCACTGCATAGTGTTGACTCATATCCGACCTTATAATTTATCCATTCAAATATTCTTGATTTAAATACATTGATCACATAAGATATCACAAAAGATCAATTTTTTTTCAGAACTAAGCGTGCATTTGATGTACACTGTAAATGTATTTTGTTATGTTTTTGCATATGTTATACTTAGCTACGAGACAGGGTGAATTTCCTAGTTACAGATTGTAAGAAAGTATGAGAAATACATAATATATATCTGTTCTTGATGTATAATGTGGTAATGAAAATGTATCAGCTGTAGAACTAAATTGTATCATATGCTTGATTGAAGAAGTATTTAGATAATCACATACCAGGTTGTAGGACTTCATTTTTTCCTATTACAGCTGGATACATATCCCCTTGGGACATGAACTATAGAGACAATTGCTCTTGATGAATCATACAGCTGCAGCTGCCATTATTCTAAAACTTTGCCCGGTGCACCGCTCGGAATACCCCTGTCATGGGGCGTGATGTTTTCCAACTGTACCGCCTTAGGACGCGAGTGCGGCAAATGGAATTTTAGAGTTCTCATTTTTAAACACCTTAAATTGACATAGTAGCACAGTACTGTACACATTACAATTCAATAATTTAATTGCACACTTAGAAACAGAATCCATGAAATTCAACAAAGCAATCGCGATAAGCGCGGGTGCCAGGGGCGATTGGCCGCGTTCATGCTGCGTGGAGTACAGCAGAGCATACGAAATCGGCGCCGTGAAGTTTTAGAATAATGGCCGCTGCAGCTGTATGGTTATAAAAGCAACGCAATCCAATACAGAATGTGTTAATATATATATATATATATATATATATATATATATATATATATATATATATGAAATATATATATATAATCACACAAATTCCCAGCTAGCTCAAATTCCTACATACACCCACCACATTATGAATATATATTTATGTCAAAAAGAGTGCTACTGAGTGTGGCAAATGTATACAACAAAAGACAGGGGTGCCCAATGCTACTGTACATCCATTTGACAAAAAATATATGGTAATAAGTATGAAGTTTAAATACTTCAATAATAATAATTACTTGGTTATTTAGTTAAACCCTTTGGCCAAAGTGTCATAAGCCTGCATATCAACTTCAAGGTATAACCAAATTAATGCAATATACCAAATATATATATATATAGTTCTGTAGTATTATATAATACATACTGCATAAAAAATCAACTCTTAATGCCATTTTTAATGAGTTTTAATATACTGAGCATCCTTTGGTTGCTATAGCCGGTTTTAGAACACCTCCAACTGCAATCCAAGAATTTTGTTAACAAATTATCAAAAACAGGAAATTGTTGCAGTGTTCCCAGCAGGAGTTACATTGTAGCTGCTACAACACTAACTGAAAGATTGATTTACTTCTGTAGCAGCAGCCATTACGTGAACCCAGAGAGCAGGATATTCGCTGATAGATTACAGGAGAATGGATCGATCGGCAGCTTAGAAAATCAGTTTTCATTAGATGCTGCTTTCATTTGTATCTGATGCAGGACTACAATGTTCCATATGCTTGATTGTAGAAGTATATATATATAGTGGCATACCCAGTTGGAGGATTTAAAATGTTCCTACTATAGCTGGATATATACCCCTGTCACGGGAGACCAGGTAATTTACACCTTTATACCGGGATCAGTCATTGAACAAAACCAAGAAGTAAAACAAATTGTAATTTTTTCCATTGAAACAGACGTACACATTGAATTACAAATAACAAGAGGAAACACACTTACTGGGGAATCTGGGTTAAAAAACTAACCTTTCCTATCTCAGATAGTCCATAAAACAAAGTCTTTAGGTTACGGGGATGTATTCGCAAAAGTCCTGGAATTCAATTCGTCATGAATTACCAGACGCCACCGCTGTATCCGCTCTGGAGCTGCTGAAATCCCTTGACCGGGAAATAGTCCCAAATGCCCTGGTACTCTTTTCGGCTTGTAGTTCCAGCTGCGACCACCACGTTCTATTCTGAGAACTTGTCTACGGAAAGCTGGACTTAGAACATTTCTTGACTTTAAAATCTCTGAAGCCAGTCGCTGCTATTTCTTACAGAGCATCTTTTGGTGGTTTCAAATTTTTTTTTTTTTTTAAACTTAATTTTTATTAAATTTTTTTAGGGAGAGGGGAGGAATGAAGAAAATAAAAAATGGGGGGAGGGAAGGGTACAGAAAATAGAGATGGGAGAAAGTTCACATTCATTTACAATTTTACCTAACAAGATGTCTTAAAATATTCTATCACACAGTTAATATAAATATCATTATTTATTTATTTTCCTTTTTTTTTGTTACAACAAAATTAAGTGGGTATTAATTTCTGGTTGATTTTCACTCAGAATCCAAGGTAACCCCACCTTCTGAAAATCTGTGTAGGTGTCGTAATTAAGACTAACCATTTTTTCCATGTAGCAAATCTGCCAGACTTTATTTTTAACTTTGGAAATTGAGGGAATAATTGTTTGTTTCCATACTGCCGCTAATTCGCGTCTTGCGGCTGAAGATATGTGGCACAGTAATTTCTTTTCATGTCTCGTGAGGGGGTAATATGGTTTGTTTAAAAGAAATAACCAGGGATCCATTGGTAGGTCCAAACTGAAAAACCTTTGTGACCACATTTTGATTTCCAGCAAATAAGCTGCTATGAATGGGCACCCCCCACCACATATGTATAAATGTGGCTTGTACTCCACATCCTTTCGGACATGTAGTTGGGTACTCTGGGATGAATTTAGCTAGTCTCATGGGGGTTAAGTACCACCTCATCATAACTTTATAGGCATTTTCTCTGATTGTGATACACATTGATGATGTGGCAACTTTTTGAAAAATATCATTCCAGTCTTCCATGTCCAATACCTCCCCCAGGTCATCCTCCCATTGTAGCATATATTTCAGTTTTTGATTCATTTGTGGAGGGGGGCTAACAAAGTATCCATACAATTTAGATATCAGTCCAGGTGTGTTACAGCCACTAATTATTCAGAAGCCACCCGCTGGGCTAGGTGCCTCTACGTCTTGGGAGGTGACTACTGGTCGGAATGGCTTGTATTCATACCCAGGACGTGGATACTTCACCCCACCATCCTGCTCTAATGGGTTTCACACTTCTGGGGGCAAGTGTTGCTTTCAAGTCCGGACCTAGACCAGACCTGCTGGCACCAACTTGGTAGCCATTTGGTCTCTCATGTTCCCGGCCTTGAAAATTTCCTGCTCATGTTACGGTGCACAAAGCATAATACATTTTATACAGACCTGTTTAATAAAATATACTTTTATACTGTGTCTTGCTAAAAAATGTCTTACCTGATTCCCGGATACACTTTTGGGGTATCCAGTAACTCTGGAACCCCGCTACATAGCCACAATCTGTAAAGATTTTCTCCACAAAACCCAACCTGAAACTCATAGCCTAGCAATCTCTGCTTGCTGACACTCCTGGAAAGGCAAAAACATAAACATTCTTTATTGTCGCATATTTTACATACAGGCACCGCAGTACAATTACAACAGTCAGGTCCAACAGCTTACTCTCTAGGACCCCAAAACATGGATCAGGGGCAACCAAGTGGGATTGACCTTTATTAGTGAGCCTAGTTACCCCTTCACCATCACAACCCCATTGGGTCATGAACTATAGAAATTACACAACAGTTGCTTGTTCCGCTTTGCTGTGATTATATACTGTATGCAGCTTATGAATATACAGACTCTGTTTATTATTAATTATTTTAAATACAGGTTATATATATATATATATATACACAGTGGTTGACAAATCACCAAAAAATCTACTCGCCACACAAAAAAATCTACTCGCCACCTAGTACCAAACGTGTGCTGCTTGGCCCAATATTTACTCGCCCGGGGGTTAAATCCACTCGCCCGGGGCGAGCAAATGTATAGGTTTGTCGAACACTGTATATATATATATATATATATATATATATATATATATATATATATATATATATACATGTTAATGTATGCAGGACAGCTTTCCCTGGACCCAGGATTAGAGTTTCTACTGGGGCTCCACCCACATGAGGCAGCTTTCTCTCCTCACACTCTCCCACCCTCAGTTATTACTCAATTACCCCCATCATCATTCAATCCTGCTCCATCAATGCCCCCTCCTCACACTAATCCCCCCCTCCCCACTGGCCACACACACACACACGCACACGCACACGCACACGCACACACACACACACACACACACACACGCACACACAATACACACAATAATTAACCCCCTCAATAAACACAACAATACCCCCACATTACATACACAATAATATAATCCCACAATACACACAATAATACCCTTCCACAATATACACATATCCCCCCACAAACCACACAATAAAACCTCCCCACAATACACACAATAAATAAATCCTCGCAATGCACACAATAATACCACCCCCACAATACACAAAATAATTCTTCCCCCACAAAATACACACAATAATACTTCTCCAACAAAATACTCACAATAATACCCCCCCCCCACACACAATACAAATGTAATAATACCAACCCTCAAAACATAAAATAATACACCCCCCCAACACACAATACACATGGCAGACTTACCTTGGGGGGGTGGGGGTGTCTTAGGCCTCTGGTGCTGGTCCGGTCTTTGGGCCTGGCCTCCAGGTGGGCCAACTCCAGGTGTGCACCGGTGGGAGAGGGAAGCTCAGTGGGGGAGAGAGCTGGGGCCTGACGGCAATCAGGGGCCCGGAAGCCAGTTGTAGAATTTGGGCCTGAACTCTGGAAAGGCCCAAATTCCAGCACTGACTGTCCGGGCCCTCTTCAGCCACTGGGCCCAGGACAGTTATCCCAGCTCTCCCCCCCCCCCCCTCCCCTGTCTGCTGCCCTGAATGAATGTAGATCTAGAAAACCAGGTTGGATTATACATTTAACTATCAATGGAACAGTAATGATATATGCATTAGCTACTTGTGTGTTATGCTATGGGGGTATTTACATTTCTTCTAATGGGAGATATCTTTAAACAAAATGATTTATAGACCCTTTAGACTACACAGTATACATATTACCATGGTTAGATAATTAGGTAGATGGATTAAGACCTCCCCACGTTCAGTAGTTTTTTTATATTGCTGTTCTTGTTGAATATGTATAAAAGTGATTTATTGACTCATTTCCATAGGTCGTGATAAAATAAGGGACAGATCAGATTGTGGATAAGGTATTTAATACACTTTGTTCACAGTTGTTTGGTGGTAGGAGACATCATCTGACAAAGGGGTTATCCCCCGAAATATTGTGCTAATTTTGTCAAACTGCAAATAAAAAGACGATTTAATGAAGTTTTAGAGTAACTACAATGTGTGTGCGGCGGAGGGTCTCTGAAAGTTTCCCATTTGTAACACTACATGGCAGCTGTTTGGTGCTTACCTTTATCTCCAGCACAGCACCAGTAACTAACAGTTGCCACGAAAAAGAGAAATCGATAAGGAGTGCACTGATATAACGTAAGAGCTATCTTAATCTTAGGAAATAGAGTGTGTTCCTTATACAGTCATGGTACAGACTCAAACTGAAGGTCTCTAAAAAAAAGTTAAAGACACTCTCAATGCTCTTCTACATATGCCCCTGTCTAGCGGCGGGAGAGCAGGATTTTAATTGACTTGTTTCATTATTCATTTTCTTTTGTTTTCAGATCGTATTTGTATCAAAGTTAATACAGTATATGTTGCTTAAAAGATGTTATTTATTTTGTTTCTTCTGTTTATTAAAGTCTAATATTATAGTATTACAAAAAATGCACTGTTTCCTTTAATTGATCTTTACGATAGTAAGAGAGTGTGCTTCAGTGACAAATTAATGAACACAACCACCTTTCCCCCACCAAAAATGAATCACTGTTTGGTGAAATGCAAGAAGGGTTAGAATTCAAGATTACATTATCAGATCAAGCTAGAAAATAAAAATCAATTAGCAAAGAGAACATTTTAAAAGATCAGGCATATAGTGCACAGCTTCTCTACTGCATTGTCTCAGTGCGCATAATCCTGCTGCACAGACAAGGAAGTTGTAAATTGCAATAACGTTGGATACATCTGTATGTTCTTCTAACATTTACTCGTACTCTGTCCTGACCATGTTAATGGCCCTTTGTTCATTTTAATTTCCACTTATATTGCTTGTATACTGAAAAGAAGAATGGTATGCTATAATATTTGTATAAAAACTTTTAGCATTTTTATTCTCCTGTTGCACCTTAAATATTCACTCCATTTGTTTCCATGTATTTCTATGTGGAACAGCACAACATGCACCCTCACTTCCTTATAAAGAAAATGGTGTAATAGATCTCTTGCACAAACGATTTTTGAAAAAATATTAATGTGTTCCAAACATTGATGAGAAAGATGAAGTCATTCAGTAAGGCCAGTAGATCAACACAGCAAAAGAGCACATAATTTGTCTCTTGGACATAGTTCTAGTGTTTGGACAAGCCAAAATGGATTAGTCTGGAAGGATATGAAAGCAACATGGCCAATGTGTGTCATTTTGAATTACAATTACATTGCAGTCGATTTTAAATCATGTTATGCTAAAGATTTTTATTTTATTTTATAGATGATTTTGGCTGACCACTGAAATGAGCTAATGGTATCTGAAAATATTAATTGCACAATTTTGTCTGAACATATGCCCCAAACAAAATTGAATGCTTTTATTTCTATTTTATCATATATGTTTTTAACCTATTTAAAAAAAAAAAATATTAATTAACACCCTGATTTTATATCATGGTTTACTTTTACCAAGCATGTTAAAATGTGATGGTCTTCATTAAGTCATATTTGGGTTGAAATTCTGACTTTACATAGAGTTAAAGACAAGGGGGTTGAAAAAGCACTACTTCCAAGTAATTCAAGTACCCACAAAATTAATCTGTGTATTACAAGCGGTGCTCCCTGGAGTGGAAGTGGACACCTAACACAAGAAAAGAGAGAATTTTAAGTCCCACAGAACAGGACTTAGAGAAACTCCAAAATGGGGCACTCTGAGATGGGTACAAAAAGATATACATTTATTGAACAATTGAAGAGGAAAAACAGACTGACTATGATAAAAACACTAAAAAACATGTAGTGAACCGTGCCCTATTCACATTATAAATGCTAATGTATACAATAAACAATGTTTTAATACTAGGGGCTCCAATATGTGTCTTGAATAATAAGGTGCATGCCTATAATGAGCTCTAGTAAAACTGAACACACTACCTTAATAAACATACCAAGATATTGAACCTCCGTGGGAAATGAATGTACAGTATGCAGACAAACAGAGTATACAGTGCAAAACTGAGTACTCTAGAGCAGAAGGCAAATTGCATATGAAGTAAATGGGGCAATAACATATCTATAATGTATTTATATACAAATATGAGCCCATAATCTGCTATAGGAAGCAAAAAAGAGGGTAGTCCACCACATGGGTTACCCTATATCCACCAAACAGTATCAATAACATATGGCTAAAGCAGTCCGGATGGCATGCATGATGTCCCTTTAAACCCACAGGCAGCAAGGAAGTCTGGATAACATAATTCAGAATATGTGTACTACAGTATGTTGTCTAGACAAGGCACACAAAGAAGGTCCCAAATAATGGCGCACTGCAAACCGAGATAATGATATATTAAGGTCAAAGAAGTGCGGCTGAATATAAGCAGTTAAAATAAAATGTATTAGTAAACATAGTAGTAAAATAAAATATAGATCCTACAGTAGTTCAAGAGAGTAGGATATATATCGTGTCCTCTAAGATGGAGTTCTGTGTTTAACTGGTTTTTAGTATATCCAGTAAATAGAGTCAAAGTGTGGATACACCTGGATTGTGGTATACCCTGTGTGTAGATATCAAATATCTGGGTATTGAAAATTTAGTCAAGGTGCCTCCTATGTATATTTTCAACACACCACTATCTATCTGTGCACAATGGAAGGTTATTACTTCCAGAGATCTGGGGGATGGGTCTGGATAACATACATAAAGTGCCTTTAAACCCGCAGGCAGCACACTTTGTATATGGCTAAACAGTCAAAATGCCCATGGTGGACTTCATTAAAGTCAAATACACTTCCAATACCTGCTGCCGGAGGCTACTATAAAGGCACTTAAAGTCACGGAGCAAGGCTAGATATAAAGATTACCCGTTGCTGAGCTAGATATTAAAGTGCAGATAAATGTAGCATGGAAATGCACTGCCGATGGCTGCTAAAGTAACAGTTGTTACTGGTTGCTGCTGCTGTAGGCTTCTTAATATTAAGCCTTCATGCTTTCGAAAGCCAGTTCCGGCAGCAGTAGTGAACCTACCCACTGTTGCTCTCCTCTGCAGACTGCCCTTCTTTGACAAAGAGAGAGGGACAAGCGGTGGAGAATGGTTGCACAGAGGGGGGGGAAATACATTGGGGATAACTTTATGATGGGTAGAAAGAGTCTATTTTACTTGAGTACCAAGTGACATACACACACCAAAAGGAGCACATCTTTTCTCTCTATTTCACATCCAGAAACGGGTCTAGATGGGAGTAACCCCACCTTTAGGTATGGTTAAAGCAAGTCATGTTATTTTGAGATAACATGAGTCAGTGCTACGGTAACTTAACATGACGTTAAGCCTAAATTAATGAGATATACAATGGTTATTGTTTTTGCATATAATTCGCTTTGTGGATATAGGTTATCTTCAGGGGAAATAACATATATTATTGATTTTGATAACCTCCCAGTACTAGCACTGAGTTAACAGCACTGTCTTAATTTGGCCAAAGAGTCAGAGATAAATGAATTTAGCTGTAATATGTCATGTGTTGTTGTTCATCTGAGGTTGTATTTACCTAATTTTAAGACCTGCTAAGGAACAGGTGATTGTTATTATGTCCTGATATGTAAAACCATAGAATTCAAAGAGGGTGTACTTTTTTTTTCCACACAACTTTATATATATACAAAACAGCATGCATTGGCTTGAGGATTGGCTAGTGTAATACGAGCTTGAGACAAAAGGTGGCACTGAGTGCTCATTTGCATGTCATTTCCCAGAATCCCTTGCTGCAGTGGAAGTGCTGCATGCTGGGTGACAATGGGGAAAGACAGGGTTGCAGACCTGTCTAAGACATGCAAATGAACATACAGTAATATTTAAAGTTGCTATATATATATATATATATATATATATATATATATATATATATATATACTGCACTCCAGTGGTGGAGTAGTAATAGCTGGTGCTAAGGTCATAAAAATACACAGCATACAATACCTGAAAGGTAAAGAAACAAAAGCACTCAGCAGTTCAGTAATGAAAAAATGTATTAAAGTACACAAATACTTGCATAAAAAGTCCAAGTTTCGATCCCGGAGAGAGATCTTTATTAAGGGGGTGCTTGATAATATATTTATATTTATGTTTTATATTTATATATATAAATATATATATATATATATATATATATATATATATATATATATTTATATATATATATATAAACAAAAGACAAAGCGCAAGCTCCATAGCATGTAACTGTTTAAACAAATGAGTACATTTATTAAAATCTGCAGCCCAAAGGAAATGTACTTACAGGATTAAAAAAGCAACCATACGTGGGAGAGAAATTTCTGTGTGAAGACATCAACAGGGGTGGGGGAGTCCAAGATAAAACAGGGTGCACCTGATCAGCTCGTAGCTACAACCAACTCCTGTCACAAGCTGGGGCCAGATCGCTATGACTCTCAGTGCCTCCGCGTCCTCTGCTCCTGTATAAATCAGATGCCAGCACTTGAATTCGGTTGCCTGGAACACTAGGACGCCCAGGACTCCACGTGCACGCACCCACACGTGATGACGTCACCAGCCCTATGCGTTTTGTCACGTTTGCACGACTTCGTGCTGGCTTTTTATAATCCTGTAAGTGCATTTCCTTTGGGCTGCAGATTTCAATAATAGTACTCATTTGTTTAAACAGTTACATGCTATGGAGCTTGCACTTCTATTTGTTTTTTGTTCTTAGATTCCTAGTGGTTGGCTATACCACTTATATCTGAAGCTGCATTACATTCCCTGGATCTTCTTTGGGACTTTTACCTCTCTGGATTATTTCAACAAGTGGAAAAATCCCACAGTAGGAGGATATATATATATATATATATATATATGTAGCCCTGGTAAGAAATAGGGCTATATATCTATCCTCCTACTGGTGTAACTCCTGCTAAGGGCAGGCCGCCAGTAGTTATCATGGGTTTCCCCTGCTTCAAGCCTGCCTTGATTATATATATATATATATGTATATATACAGAATAAATGAGTTCTTCAGTATTAGGTGATACGTTTTTAATACTGAAGAACTCATTTATTCTGCACTGCGAACTGGACTAACACGGCTATTTTCTGCTTTATGTATATATACTGTATATATATATACTGTTTATATATTTGCAACAGCTGCCCGCCAAATAACTTCTTTTGATCTAATTAAAAAACAGAATCTCAAAATCACATAAGCTGTACTTGTCTTGGAGTAAAGGGTGTGGAAACCGTCCGCACAGACATATTGCCCCTTATTTAAACAGATGGGGCTCTTGATTGGCAGTGATTGTGAGCATAAATTATACATATAGATATCAAAAGCTGCACAAGTTGAAACAAAAAACAGAACCAGATTGATGAAGGAATATTGAACCTATCAAAGCCAAGATGATTTTTTAATTGTATGAACCTAGAGCTGTTTTGCAGTCAGGAACTAAACCCCATAGCATACAGTACATAATTTTTTTTAAAGCTTCATTTGTAATAAGGGATGCTGTGCCATGTGATACTTCCAGAATTGCATATCATACTCATATGATGTTTTATTGCAGCAAAAACATAAGCAGATTTTAATTTGCTCAAGATCCTGTTTTATAAAAAAAATATGAAATATTCCATTTAAGATGGAATTTAAGAAAGAAGCCATCCAAATGCAAAAGAGATGTTTAGACTGTGGATAGAGTGCAACAACAAGAGGTAAGAGATGTCATAGGAATAAGTTATTACCTAGAGCTCGACCACAGCAGAGTAGGTAGGCCAATCGGGATATTTAAGTTAGCTGGCTGCCCGTGGCTGAAGCGGGTGAGATCGGGGGTTCCCGGCTTTGGGGTTCTCTTGTTAGCCATCCCCACTGATTCCCCTGCCCTCTGGGGTGTCCCGCGGGACCGATCGGTGTGTTGATCGGGGGTTATAATTGTATATGCTGGCGGAGTGCACAGAGCTTCCTTAGCTTGCGTGCATCCACGTGAAGTCACACGCGCGCCCCTCTAGAATACGGACCTTAACTAATTATGGAAATAACAGCGATTATAGCAGAATATTCAATTTTCTCTTTGGCAATGTCACTATAGGTAGGATTTCCCTGAAGGCAATAACACATATTCATATCCACAAAAATAATGCCATTATTCTTGCTACACATTATCAAAGTCTATGCTGGGTAAAATGAGTGTACTGTATCTTTAGTGAATAATAGAAGAACAAATATAAATATTTAATTAGTAATATTATTAAATGTTTAAAAAGTCTGTATACTTTAAAATAAAAAAATATCATCAATTAAATAGTTAAAGCTGCAGTTCAGTCAATATCCTGCATGTGTGTTTTTTTTTTAATAAATCAGTTCTGTACTGTGAGAAAATACTTGTAGCATTTTCTTTTTTTTAAAAAACAACTTTGAAAGGCAATTTTTAATGTATTCTAATGTAACAAGCATTTTTGTTTCTATAGCAACCCATTAGAAAGGCACAACCCCTTCCTTTTCTGTAACAGGCTCTGGCACACCCCTTTGTGAGTCCTGCCCCCACCACAGCCGTGCACGTGCATGAGCACAAATGTATCAGTCATTTGCCTGGTCACATGATCATCCCACAGAACTGACAGAGCAGCAGCAGCAGAAAAGGAGAGTAGCTCAGAATTAATTAATTAAACCTTATTCCATTGCACGTATGTAGTTAATGTTAAATATTAACAACTCATTTAAAATCAAATCTGTATATATCATACTGTAAACAATATGTATATTACATTTTGTGTGTATGTGAATGTGTACAATTCAATGTGTTATTAAAATTAATAATGGCTTGTTCTTGTATAGCGCTGCTAGTTTTACATAACACTTTACAGAGACATTTTGCAGGCACAGGGCCCTGCGGAGCTTAGGTGTGTATGTATGTGTGTGTATGATATAGATATATGTGCACACGCACACGCGCACACATACATGCGCACACGCACACATATACACACAAACATGCGCACACGCACACATACATGCGCACACGCACACATACATGCACACACGCACACATACATGCGCACATGCACACATACATGCGCACACGCACACATAAACATGCGCACACGCACACATATACATACACACGGTGGGTGCGCATGTTTATGTGTGTATATATTTATGATATTGCTTGACCTGAGGAAGAGAGGAAAACTCTTGAAAGCTTGTCCCATGACACAAATTGTTGGTCCAAATAAAAAAAGGTATCAACAAATACTGAAGAACTCATATACTGTATTCTGGTGTGTGTGTGTATGTATGTATGTATGTATGTATGTATGTATGTATGTATGTATGTATGTATGTATGTATATATGTATGTATGTATATATATATATATATATATATATATATATATAAACACAGAAAAAACAGGCGCACTCATAGCGTAAAAAGGTATAACAATATTTATGGTGTAAAGGATTTAAAATGCACACTCACAAACATAGCTTAATAAAAAGCAATTTTGAGTTTAACTCAGCCAGCCCGACACAGGAACCCGGTACCAGATGACTTCAGTGTCCGATGTAGATTCACTGCAGCAGCCTCTATGGACGCCTCCGCAGCCCGGAGAGCACGAAGGACGCCACCTTCCTCTCTGTTACGCCGATGCTCGCCACAAACCGGGACCGGACCGCGGGGCTGAGGTGGGGTTATATAATCACCGACCTTAGTCCACGCAGACTGATCCGGAGTGCGCAGTTCGTTGTCGTACATCGCAGGGTCAGGATTGGAGAAGGCAGCATCGTCGTTAATGAAGCAGGAGTTCGGCAACAGGAAATCAGGAGTGCCCCGCTTCAGCTTAGGAGCGTGAGCGCGGGGGTGGCTTCTGCGCGAGGAGCGGCCTCGGCCCATGACGCCGATCTCAGCAGGAGGAGACAGCAGGCTGGCCGAAGTTCACCGCAGGGCAGCGTCGGGAAGAACCAACGCTTCAGCGCAGAAGTCCAAGGCAGGCCACTGCAAGAGGATCGCAGCAGGCCACAGGAAAGGAAGGGTAGCCACTGCTAGGAGGGAATGCAGCAGTTACCAGTGCTGGCATCAACGCTTCAGCACAGGCGTCCAGGGTAGGCCACTGCAGGAGAATAGCAGCAGGCCACAGGACAGGAAGGGTAGCCACTGCTAGGAGGGAATGCAGCAGTACCAGTGCTGGCATCAACGCTTCAGCACAGGCGTCCAGGATAGGCCACTACAGGAGAATAGCGGCAGGCCACAGGACAGGAAGGGTAGCCACTGCTAGGAGGGAATGCAGCAGTCACCAGTGCTGGCATCAACGCTTCAGCACAGACGTCCAGGGTAGGCCACTGCAAGGAGATAGCAGCAGGCCAGTGCTGGCAACAACGCTTCAGCACAGACGTCCAGGACCAGGCCTCTGGATACTCAGGAACTTGGAAGGTAAGAACGCTAGGAGAGAGGCCTGGGGTGGTTTGTGGCAGAGACAGTAACATAGAGGTAGGAAAAGTTATGCTCGGCGCTGGTTCAGAGCCAACGCCTAGAATATAAAGGGCGGAGATCCAATCACAGGAGGAGGGTGTGTGAGAATTCCTCCAATGAAGTAGCACAGGGCAGAAGCTGCAATGAGAGGCAGCACCTGTGCCATAGATTGCCAGAGGAAGCCTGCAACTGCACAGGTCTGCAAGGCAATAGTCAAAGCCAGTAGTGGATTCCTTACAGTACCCCCCCCCCCTTCAGGTGAGACCTCCGGACGAACAAGATCCATCACAGATTTGGGGGACATGGAATTGTTCCTAAACCTCCTTAGGCGAGAGGTGGCGTTGAAAGCCCATAGTTTGTTGGGATTCCTTACAGTACCCCCACCACTGGGTGAGAAGCCTGGGTGAACAGGACCATTCATAGGTCTGGGAGACATTGAGTTGTTCCTGAAGTGTCTCCGGCGAGAATTAGGTCCACAATCCAGATGTACATTGGCGAGTGCCATGAAAGACAGCGGTGGTACTGCAGTTCTTGGTACATGGACAATGGGACCTGAGGGCTCCGGAATGGGAACATCGGAAGGACAGTAGCCAGGTGTCCGGTGCATAGTAATAGTCCAAGAGTACGGGACACAGGACACAGATTGTCGGACAAAAATGGCAGAGGGACCTTTAGAGAAGGCAATGTCTTTGGTGAAATCAGCACGGAGGAAGTTGCGAGAGTCTTTAGCTTCCAAGGAATTCCGGGTGGTGGTTAGCAAGGGAATGGGGCGGGAGGGTTCACTACACACTATTGCAGCGGTACTTTTGATACCAAGCAGGGTTGCTATCCCAAGCAATTTGCGAGAGTCTGTAGCAGTGTGTATGCAACTCATGGTACTGGCAGTTGAAGAAGGATCCGCTTCCTTTGGTTTGTGATCTTTAGAGAGAATCAAATCCGAAATTGTGGCCTTGGCGAAGGACATAATAAGCATGTCTATACCCATAGTGGACCCATAGAGAACAGGAACGGACGCTTCAGGTAAAGCGACGAGGTCCAGTAAGGGTGTCTTCGTCTTAGGGAGAGGCCAATTGCCATACAGATCGGGCACTTTGGGCACCGCACAGAGACCTGCGAGTAAGGAGTCTGTTTGAAAGGTGAGAAAACAGATTTTATCCAAAAAACAAGGCAGGCGGTTAAGCGGTGCATCAACCTTAGGGAAAAAAGTCTTGGGGTTAAAGCTGGGTGCCTCCAACACAGAGAAAGAAGACAGAGAACTAGAGCTTGGCTTCGGAGTGGAGGTCCCAGGTACCCAGGTCTCACATGATACTGTGGGAGAAGCAATGCAAATTGTTACTGTTTTAAACATAGGGTTTTTAACATCGGTAGCTCCAGGCACCTTTTTGAGAGGTAACCCTAGTTTTGGGACAGGACAGTCAATAGCAAGTACCCCAAGTATTGTGGAAGACACAGAGAAAAATAAGTCCATTTTAAAGACGGGATCTTCTGAAAAAAGGGAAAGTTCCAAATGCGATACCCCTGAGTTCGTGGTAGTAGACATACAGTCAGTAGTGGATACCCCGAATACTGTGGGCGAATCAGCGTGAAACAGTATTATTACAGGAATGGGCATCCCAGACTTAAAGTCATTTTTAATCATCCCGGAGGCTGTGGCATGATCCGTGAGAGAAACTGGGGTAAACTCTCCAACAGACACAAGGGACATCTTGCTTTTTACAGAATTGGGTCCCTGAGAATCCCTAGTGAGGGCATCAGACTCCATGGGAGACTTAGTGACAGGGGTTTTGGAACTGATTAAAGGAATTGCAGGTATCACAGATTTAATAGGAGAAATACCTTGCAAAACAGAAATTTTAGTAAAGGTGATAGGCATCACAGATAGGACAGACAGAAGTAAGCTAGGCAAGGTTGCTTCTATAACAGAAGATTTGGCAGTGGCAAAGCTTAACTCAGCGGCTGCTGGAGACCTTTTAACTACAGTGAGAAGGGACTGCAGATTTACAAAGTCAGGGATAAAGGGAGTCTCAAACTTGAAAGCCTGATCCTTCAAAAAGAAGGGCCCTAACTTTAATGGTACTGAGGGAGCAACAGCAGATACGCTGATCTCAGTAGGGGTCACTTGGAAAGGAGGATAATATGTACTGTTCGCTTTAAACCCTAGGATTTGAGAAAAGGAGAACTCAGACAGTGCAACTGGGGCAACCATGCCTGTGCTGGTCTCTGAAGTGGGTATTTGGGAAAGAGTGTCTGGGACATCAGAAACGACAACAGATTCCACGAAAAGGGGTCTATGCTCAGAAGCAGGGGTCTCAGCTCTCTGAGTGACAGACGGGGTGAGTGAAATACCTAGGAGTAGGGATTCTGCGAACAGGTTTAGAGAAACAAACGGGTCCAGAGTACTTTTTACTGGAGCCAGTATATTTGCCGAAAGTTCAGGGGGCATAACCCCGAGAATTTTAGCCGAGTCAGAGGACAAAAGGGGTTGATCCTCTGAGGCTAAGGAGGTGTCCCTGACTGACGAACTAAAGGGATCTACCAAGGAAGGTTCACAGGGCTGACCTGCAGGGGTTAACATAGGAAAAACCCCAAGGGTTAAATTACTCTGTACCTGAGAATCAGAGAAATAGAAGCTAGTCTCCGAGAGTGGGGTCATAGGGGGTTCTGCCTCTTGCCCTAGGAACCTATCATTAGACTGCGGAATACTAGGGTTAGCAGTAGGGACCTCACAGAGCAGACTAGCAGGGGTTAATACAGAAAAAACCTCGGAAACAGAGCTTAGAATTTTTGGGTTAGGAAAAGAGGGAAACAGGATTCATTCTCTGGTGCTAGGGAAGACACACTGACCTGGGGACAGCAGGGATTTACAGTGGGGGACGCATAGGCCTGACTAGCAGGGGTTAAGACCGAAATAACCTCAGGGACAGAACTTAGGGAGGTTAACTCAGGATTAGGGAGCGTGGCAGCTTCTTCCTTAGCGGGCAGCGACAGAGAAATGGTTTGACCATTCTTAGGAGAGAGAGGTACCCCCACAGGTTTAGCAACAGGACTGGCAGCATAGAGAATCTGCCAAGCAGCAGCGTAGCTGGCAAGGAGGGGATCCTGTTCTATTATGTGAATGTCTAGTGTTGAGGAAAGTACATGGAGTGTATCTTGAGACTGAGCCAACATGAGGAGGGCGCCCTGTTGTACTAGGGGAATGTCCAGTGATGAGGCCAGGAGGTAGAGTGCCTCTTGGGCGTCGGCCAGTTCCATAGGGTACACGTTATCCCAGGTTATAGGGGAATCAGGAGAGCGAATACAAGCGGCCAGAGACTGTTTTAAGTTCAGGATGCAGTAAGCCTTAATAAAGAGATCACAACGGCATTGTCTTTGCAAAGGGGTTAAACCTTCATAGGTAAACATTTCATCCATCAGGGGTATTACTTCACACAAATACTGGCCTTCATAGTGGGACTGATACGCAGGCCGGGACATAACTTCAGTTGGTAAATTGCCATCCCCCGCCATGGCGCGGTCCGGTTTTAATGGACCGAGCATACTGTTACGCCGATGCTCGCCACAAACCGGGACCGGACCGCGGGGCTGAGGTGGGGTTATATAATCACCGACCTTAGTCCACGCAGACTGATCCGGAGTGCGCAGTTCGTAGTCGTACATCGCAGGGTCAGGATTGGAGAAGGCAGCATCGTCGTTAATGAAGCAGGAGTTCGGCAACAGGAAATCAGGAGTGCCCCGCTTCAGCTTAGGAGCGTGAGCGCGGGGGTGGCTTCTGCGCGAGGAGCGGCCTCGGCCCATGATGCCGATCTCAGCAGGAGGAGACAGCAGGCTGGCCGAAGTTCACCGCAGGGCAGCGTCGGGAAGAACCAACGCTTCAGCGCAGAAGTCCAAGGCAGGCCACTGCAAGAGGATCGCAGCAGGCCGCAGGAAAGGAAGGGTAGCCACTGCTAGGAGGGAATGCAGCAGTTACCAGTGCTGGCATCAACGCTTCAGCACAGGCGTCCAGGGTAGGCCACTGCAGGAGAATAGCAGCAGGCCACAGGACAGGAAGGGTAGCCACTGCTAGGAGGGAATGCAGCAGTACCAGTGCTGGCATCAACGCTTCAGCACAGGCGTCCAGGATAGGCCACTACAGGAGAATAGCGGCAGGCCACAGGACAGGAAGGGTTGCCACTGCTAGGAGGGAATGCAGCAGTCACCAGTGCTGGCATCAACGCTTCAGCACAGACGTCCAGGGTAGGCCACTGCAAGGAGATAGCAGCAGGCCAGTGCTGGCAACAACGCTTCAGCACAGACGTCCAGGACCAGGCCTCTGGATACTCAGGAACTTGGAAGGTAAGAACGCTAGGAGAGAGGCCTGGGGTGGTTTGTGGCAGAGACAGTAACATAGAGGTAGGAAAAGTTATGCTCGGCGCTGGTTCAGAGCCAACGCCTAGAATATAAAGGGCGGAGATCCAATCACAGGAGGAGGGTGTGTGAGAATTCCTCCAATGAAGTAGCACAGGGCAGAAGCTGCAATGAGAGGCAGCACCTGTGCCATAGATTGCCAGATGAAGCCTGCAACTGCACAGGTCTGCAAGGCAATAATCAAAGCCAGTAGTGGATTCTTTACACTCTCAATCCGGCGTCACACAGTGAGTTCTCAGCTCCAGGTATCGCGAGAACTGTTCCATTTTAATAATTATTCACTCACAAGCTTGCCATAGCATTTGCTGTTTCTTTGGAAACATTTATCTCAGCCGTCCACTAGATACACTTATGTGAACTTGTTCCGGCTGTATCCACTGACGTCACTGAGTTCTCGCGATACCTGGAGCTGAGAACTCACTGTGTGACGCCGGATTGAGAGGAAGGTGGCGTCCTTCGTGCTCTCCGGGCTGCGGAGGCGTCCATAGAGGCTGCTGCAGTGAATCTACATCGGACACTGAAGTCATCTGGTACCGGGTTCCTGTGTCGGGCTGGCTGAGTTATACTCAAAATTGCTTTTTATTAAGCTATGTTTGTGAGTGTGCATTTTAAATCCTTTACTCCATAAATATTGTTATACCTTTTTACGCTATGAGTGCGCCTGTTTTTTCTGTGTTTCTATAGATATCTTCAAGGAAGTGGTGTTCCCTTCATTCGGGCTGCAGAAACTCTTTTGGATAGCAATTGGAGCATTTTTTAGGATTTGTATACATTTTTATGTACCCCGCATTAACGTACGCAATGGGATCGGAGCATGTATGTAAAGCGAAAATGTACTTAAAGTGAAGCACACTACCTTTTTCCCACATTGATGCATGTTCTGTACTGTAATCATCATATACGTGCATAACTGATGTAAATAACACATGTGTAACAGGCTCTATAGTCTCCCCGCTTGCGCACAGCTTCGGTACAGGTAGAGAGCTGGTATTGCTGTTCAGGAAGTGCTGACAGGCGCATGCGTGAACTGCCATTTGCCTATTGAGCGAGATGTACTTACTCGCGAGTGTACTTAAAGTGAGTGTACTTAAACCGGGGTATGCCTGTATATTTTTCTGGACTTTTCATCTCATAATTTTATTTTAATTTTTTTGTATTGTGCATGTATTATTATCTTTCCCCATTTTTGTATAGTATAGGTTTTTTTTCTTCATGTTGATGTGGTTATTCATATAATGGTTTAGGTTGGCGCCGTTTTTTCTTCCTGTTGTACTATATATATATATATATACTGTATATATCACAATCACAAAAAATGAATACCGCATCAACGACCAACAAATAAACGCTTTGTCTAAACCTATCTTTACCAGAGAAATAACTGAAAAGAAATTACAGAAAAATAAATTAACTGTTAGGCGGTGCTAGAGGAATAAAGTAAATATGAAAACACAGAAAAAGAGACCTCTAAGGAGCACTCAAACAAATTATGCAAAATAATGATAGTAATTTATTAAATCAAAAAACAATGATGAAAAACAAAAACAGCTGACTGAAAACCTGCCTGGATAGACAAAAAAATATTTTATAAGGAAATGGACATACCCAAAGAAAACCTAAGTTCCATAAAAAACCCAAACATGATATGATCAGTACTAGAGATAATATGACCACTATGGGGACAAAGTGCCCATAGTGATCTACAACCGGCCGGTCGTGAATACAGATACTGAACAAAAAGAAAGACCAATAAAGGAAAATAAATAATAAACCTTTAAAGAAAATACATAGAATATGGTAGGAGATGATTAACAGGCATGCTATACCAGTGTGCAGGGCACTTAATAAAGAAGACCTATAGGCATGAGACTATACATATAGTGCATGACATCAAAGAAACATTATTTGAAAGGTACTTCAGTGACCTAAAACACACATATCTTAAAGATGGGTAAAAAAGGAAGATACTCAGCTCCTGTAATAGTATGACAGTCTCTGGTAAGC